>NC_092109.1:87483-387483 GCF_045679555.1 Salvelinus alpinus | reverse complement strand
CGGGAACATCGATAGTAACATGTTTTCGCAATGAAAAATATCACTAAACTGTTGACACCCCCTCTGCACGCTCGAGAAAGGAATAAAGGAGAGAGAGGAGATGGAAACGCATGTTAGTGAGATATTTTGAATAGCTAAAGGATATGTGTCACCCAATGAATTATCCCTATTACTAAACTATTCAAAATCAAATACAAATTCGCAATAATTGTAGGCTAACTGTAAGCCACCCTGCACAATCAATGAACTAACAGCATTGTCTAGGGCTATACGTTCTATCCCAGACTCATGGATAGACATTTTGGAGCGTAGCATAATAATACAGTCCACACTCAAGTACTATTAGGCCTACTCTAATTATTTAAGTTGAGTAGATGCTAGACCAATTATGCACAAAAGACATCTTAAATCAGTTTTGTTTTATGTTTTACTGGCTTAATATGTAATATGTGGTAGGCTATGAGTATAAGGCCTCGAGTATAAGGAACAATCAGGGCCTCCCGAGTGGCGCAGTAGTCTAAGGCACTGCATCACAGTGCTAGCTGTGCCACTAGAGATGCTGTGTTCGAGTCCAGGCTCTGTTGCAGACGCACAATTGGCCCAGCATCGTCCGGGTTAGTGGAGGGTTTGGCTGGCAGGGATGTCCTTGTGCCATTGCAGACTAGTGACTCCTGTGGCAGGCTGGGCGCAGGGCACGCTGACACGGTCGCCAGGTGCACGGTGTTTCCTCCGACACATTGGTGCGGCTGACTTCCGGGTTAAGTGGGCATTGTGTCAAGAAGCAGTTGTCGGGTTGTGTTTCGGAGGACACACGGCTCTTGACCTTCGCCTCTCCCGAGTCCGTACGGGAGTTGCAGCGATGAGATACCACGAAAATGGGGGAAAAAAATGAATAAGGAACTATCATAATTTTTACTGTAATATGCGTATGGGTGTTTTTAATTAATCACCTTAGAAAGAGCTGTCCATTCCGTTGTGTTAGGCTTTACAACAACATCCACAATGACCATGTTTTACACTCAGTTTCAAACTGCTGTTGAATTTCTTTCTTCAAATTGAGCATCACAGTGAGGTGATTTTAAAAAGCAGGACACTGTTTTGATGATAAGTGTTTCATGTAATTATCGATTGCATTTAAATTGATGTTAGAGTGGTTAAAGGGACAATAGAGCCCTGAGTACCAGGCCATTAGGACCTGATGGAGGGACAATAGAGCCCTGAGTACCAGGCCATTAGGACCTGATGGTCATTAGCAAGTTGAGTACTACCAAAGCATGTCCAGAGTACATAAAAGGAGATTACTGTGGAATTTTACTGCGGTCATGACTCATGACTGCCGGTGTGGCGGTAATAAGGTCACCACAACAGCCCTAGCCATAACATACATGTTTCTCAACAACAGGTTTTGGTCAATAATATCAAAGGCTGCACTGAAATCTAACAGTACAGCTCCCATAATCGTATTATTATCAATATCTTTCAACCAATCATAGGTCATTTGTGTCAGTGCAGTACATATTGAGTACCCTTCTCTATACTATAAGAATGATACAAGTCTGTTGTTCATTTTTTTAACAGAGAAAAAGCATTGTATTTGGTCAAACACCATGTTTTACAAAAGTTTACTAAGAGCTGGCAGCAAGCCAGCAAACTAAGCGTCAGAATAGAGACAAAGTAGAGTCGCAATTCAACGGCTCAGACACGAGAGGTATATGGCAGGGTCTACAGTCAATCACGGACTACAAAAGGAAAACCAGCCCCGTCGAGGACCACGATGTCTTGCTCCCAGACAAACTTAACAACTTCTTTGCTCGCTTTGAGGACAACACAGTGCCACTGACACGGCCTGCTACCAAAACCTGCGAGCTCTCCTTCACTGCAGCCAACGTGAGTAAAACATTTAAACGTGTTAACCCTCGCAAGGCTGCCGGCCCAGAAGGCATCCCCAGCCGCATCCTCAGAGCATGCGCAGACCAGCTGGCTGGTGTGTTTACGGACATATTCAATCAATCCTTATCCCAGTCTGCTGTTCCCACATGCTTCAAGAGGGCCACCATTGTTCCTGTTCCCAAGAAAGCAAAGGTAACTGAGCTAAATGACTATCGCCTCGTAGCACTCACTTCCGTCATCATGAAGTGCTTTGAGAGACTAGTCAAGGACCATATCACCTCCACCCTACCTGACACCCTAGACCCACTCCAATTTGCTTACCGTCCCAATAGGTCCACAGACGCCCCATGACTGCGTGGCCATGCACGCCTCCAACTCAATCATCAAGTTTGCAGACGACACTACAGTGTTAGGCTTGATTACCAACAACGACGAGACGGCCTACAGGGAGGAGGTGAGGGCCCTCGGAGTGTGGTGTCAGGAAAATAACCTCACACTCAATGTCAACAAAAGAAAGGAGATGATCGTGGACTTCAGGAAACAGCAGAGGGAGCAGCCCCCTATCCACATCAACGAGATAGTAGTGGGGAAGGTCGAAAGTTTTAAGTTCCTCGGCGTACACATCACGGACAAACTGAAATGGTCCACCCACACAGACAGCGTGACCTCAGGAGGCTGAAGAAATGCGGCTTGTCACCAAAAACACTCACAAACCTTTACAGGTGCACAATCGAGAGCATCCTGTCTTTGCCTGGTACGGCAACTGCTCCGCCCACAACCGTAAGGCTCTCCAGAGGGTAGTGAGGTCTGCACAGCGCATCACCGGGGGCAAACTACCTGCCCTCCAGGACACCTACACCACCTGATGTCACAGGAAGGCCAAAAAGATCATAAAGGACAACAACCACCCGAGCCACTGCCTGTTCACCCCGTTATCATCCAGAAGGCAAGGTCAGTACAGGTGCATCAAAGCGGGGACCGAGAGACTGAAAAACAGCTTCTATCTCAAGGTCATCAGACTGTTAAACAGCCGTCACTAACATTTAGTGGCTTCTGCCAACATACTGACTCATCTCTAGCCACTTTAATAATGAAAAATTGATGTAATAAATGTATCACTAGCCACTTTAAACAATGCCACTTTATATAATGTTTACATACCCTACATTACTCATCTCATATGTATATACTGTACTCGAAACCATCTACTGCATCTTGCCTATGCCGTTCGGCCATCGCTCATTCATATATTTTTATGTACATATTCTTATTAATTCCTTTACACTTGTGTGTATAAGGTAGTTGTTGTGAAATTGTTAGGTTAGATTACATGTTAGATTACTGCATGGTCGGAACTAGAAGCACAAGCATTTCGCTACACTCGCATTAACATCTGCTAACCATGTGTATGTGACAAATAAAATTAGATTTGATGCCTCTTTAGCGGAATGACTTTGTCTTGCCTCCAGGTCTGAGAACAAACACATTTCTCTAGGCTCAGATTAAAGATATGATAGATAGGAGTGGCTATATAGTCAGCTACCATCCTCAGTAATTTTTCCACCTCTCCCACACTAAATTTACAAAATTCAATTCAAAATGCTTTTCTTTCATTATTACTGTTCGTTGTTGGCATTTCCTGCCTAAGTTTGCCCACTTTGCCAATTAAGTAATCATAAAAATAATTGACAACATCAAATGGTTTTGTGAGGAATAAGCCATCTCATTCGATGAAAGATGGAGTTGAATTTGTCTTTCTGCCCATAATTTTATTTAAAGAACTCCAAGGTTTTTTACCATCATACTTGAGATGATTTATCTTGGCTTCATAATACAGTTTCTTCTTCTTTTTGTTGAGTTTAGTCACATCATTTCTCAATTTGCAGTAAGTCAACCAGACTTATTAGCCGCTCCTTTTGTCCCATCTTTTTCAACCACACCGTTGTTCAATTCCCCATCAATCCATGGAACATAAACAGTTATGTCAGTTTCTTAACAGGTGCATGTTTATCAATAATTGGAACATAAATTCATCAAGTGCAACGTCTGGATGCTCCTTATTAATCACATCAGACCAACAAATATTTTGTATATAATCCACATAAGTCACATCAAAATCTTATACAAGGTCTCTTATACACTATTTTAGGCCCAGCTTTTGGAACTTTGGCTTTCCTGGATATAGCCACTATATTGTGATCACTGCATCCAATGGGTATGGATACAGTTTCAGAACAAAGATTACAGAGCAAAGCTTCCTCTTGAGCGGACAGATTGATGAAAACCAGAAAATATTCAGGTCCCTCTCTGTTTACATCACATACACTGTCAAGGATATCACACAAATTATTTAGATACTGACTGTTAGCACTAGATGGCCTACATCAACACCCCAAAATAACAGGCTTTAGATGATGCAGGTGAACCTGCAACCACAGCACTTCAATAAAACTTGACATGAGATTTTCTGTAAGCATTACAGGGATATGGCAATCTACACCCAATACCCCATAATAACAAAGTGAAAATAGGTTTTTAGACATGTTTGCAAATGTATTAAAAATAAAAAACAGAAATACTGTATTTACATAAGTATTCAGACCCTTTGCTATGAGACTCGAAATTGAGCTCAGGTGCATCCTGTTTCCATTGATCATCCTTGATGTTTCTATAACTTGATTGGATTGATTACCTGTGGTAAATTCAATTGATTGTACATGATTTGGAAAGGCACATACCTGTCTATATAAGGTCCCATAGTTGACAATGCATGTCAGAGTAAAAACCAAACCATGAGGTCGAAGGAATTGTCCTTAGAGCTCCGAGACAGAATTGTGTGTAGGCACAGATCTGGGGAAGGGTACCAAAAAATGTCTGTAGCTTTGAAGGTCCCCAAGAACACAGTGGCCTCCATCATTCTTAAATGGAAGAAGTTTGAAACCACCAAGACTTACTTACTTACTTACTTACTTTATTGTCCCCATGGGGAAATTTTGTTGCAGTGTCATGTACACATTTAAAGTGGCGTTAAATACAAAACAAGATTGACAATACAACTTTCAATAACAGTCACGCACCAATAAATAAAAAAAAATTTAAAATTTAAAAAATAAGAAAAGACTAGCCTGCTGGCCTTACGGGGTCAATGGGAACATTTGCCCGAGCTATTTAAGAGGGATATCACACCTTGCACAAATGATTGTCTCGTTCTATTTTTCCTGCTGAGGGGTGCCCTATACCTGCGCCCAGAGGGGAGTAATTCAAAGTCCAGGTACAGGGGGTGACTTGGGTCTAAAATGATTTTGTGAGCCTTACGGAGGGCCCTGACCTTAAAAATCTCATCCAGGCCTGTCTGTTTGACTCCAAGTACCTTGCTTGCTGTGGTAATAATCCTTCTCAGCATGTTTCTCTGACTGACAGTGGCATTGCCAAACCAACAAACAATACAAAAAGTTAAAATACTCTCAATAAAGGATTTGTAAAACAGAGTCAATATAGTACAGTCTATATTAAAAGAACCCAACTTTTTTAGAAAGTACAGTCTCTGTTGGCTCTTTTTGTAGATCTGGTCTGTACATTTACTCCACTGAAGCTTACTGTCCAAAAAGACACCCAGATATTTATATTCCTCTTCAATTTCTATGTTCTGACCTCTGATAGATGTTGCAGAGGTAGGTGTTGTACGCTTCCTGAAGTCTATGCACATCTCTTTGGTCTTGTTGGTATTGAGGACCAAGTGTGATTCCTCACACCACTCTACAAAGTCATCTAGGACCGGGCCATGATGTTCCTCGTCATCATGCAACAGGCTGATCAAGGCAGTGTCATCAGCGAATTTAACGAGGTGTCTGTCAGTATGGGAACTAGTACAACTATTAGTGTACAAGATGTACAGAAGTGGGGACAAAACACATCCCTGAGGAGAGCCTGTATTGGTATTGCGTATATCCGACACATGGGGACCTATTTTGACTCGCTGTGAGCGTTGGCTCAGGAAGTCCAACAGCCACAAAACCAGCCCCCCATCTAAGGAAAAGTCCCGAATGAGTCTCTGTGCCAGAATGTAGGGCTGGATTGTGTTGAAGGCAGAAGAAAAGTCAACAAACAGAACCCTGACATGGGATTTGGTACCTTCTAGATGTCTATAGACCATGTTAAGGAGGGTAAGAATGGCATCATCAACTCCTCTGCTGGTCTGATAGGCAAACTGAAATGGGTCGAGGAGCTTCTGGGTGACACTGAGAATATGACTTTTCACAATTTTCTCAAGGCATTTCATAACTAAGGATGTCAAAGCGACAGGGCGATAGTCATTCAGCACAGAGGGATTCGATACTTTAGGAATTGGTATAATTATTGATTTTTTCCACAATACTGGAACGTGTTGCTGGTTGAGTGAGGATTGGAAAATGTCTGTAAAAACACCAGCCAGTTGTTCAGCACAGTGCTTTAACACATGCCCACTTATTTTGTCTGGGCCTGGGCTTTTGTATGTGTTACATCCCCTGAACAACTTTAGAACATCAGACTGTTGAACAACAACTCTCTCAAACATTTGTAATGATGCTTCCATTTGTTTTACCTCCGACACGAAGTTGTCTGATTCAAATCTTGAGAAGAAAACATTCAGTTCATTAGCCATGTTCTGGCCCTCATATCCCCCAAGGTCAGCACTGGTTTTCCCCCTGCCTATATGGGGGGCGCTAGCCATGGATTTAATCCCTTGCCAGGCCACCCTTGCGTTTCCTGAGGAGAGGGTCCTCTCCACCCTTTGCTTGTATGCCTCCTTGTCCACCAGTATCTGTCTTTTTATCTCACGTTGTACATCTCTTAAAGCCTGTCTATCACCCCCAGCATAAACTGCCTTCTTCCTATCAAGTAGTGATTTTAGATGTTTTGATACCCAAGGCTTGTTGTTAGGGAAGATTTTACAGGTCTTAGTAGGCACAACTGACTCAACACAGAAGTTTACATAGTCTGAAATAACCTCTGTGAGTTCATCCAGATCAGCGCTGCTGTCCTCAAATACCTCCCACATTGTACAGTCAAAACACCCCTGGAGACAAGTGATACTGTTGTCATTCCAGATCTGGACAGTTTTAACTGTGGGTTTCTCCCTCTCCAGGAGGCGACAGTAAATTGGCCTGAGGTAGACCACATTGTGGTCTGATGTCCCCAGAGGAGGTCTGGTGGTGGCAGAGAACGCCTTTGGTATTGTCCCATAGCACAAATCAAGAGTCCTATTTTTCCTAGTGTGACATTTCACATACTGATGGTATGTGTGCAGGACTTTGCGCAAGGTACAGTTGTTAAAATCCCCTAAAATAAATTTGGGTGCGTCGGGGGAGATGGATTCCAGTTTCTGTGACAGATTATAAATAATCTCTGATGCCTTTGTTATATTAGCTTTTGGTTGAATGTACACAACGGTAACAAACAATTGGCAGAACTCACGGGGCAGATAGTAAGGTCGCAGTGACACAGAAAGCAGTTCAATGTCGGGGGTACAGAGTCGCTCTCTTACCAGGATCGATTTACACCACTGGTCCCTGACAAGCAGGCAGACGCCCCCGCCGTGAAGTTTCCCTGTGACTGTCAGATCGCGGTCCGCTCTGACCAGGGTGAAGCCGGCCGGCTCCACTTCTCTGTCCGGGCCTCTGTCATCCAGCCAAGTCTCAGTAAATGCCAGCAAACAGGCCTCCCGGTATTCGTGTTGGAAGCGCAGATTCGCTGACAACTCATCCGCTTTCCCCCTCAGTGACTGGGCATTAATCAGCAAGGTGGTGGGTAAGGGAAGTTTGTTCTTAATTTTTTTAAGTCGTTGTCTGATTCCCCCGCGTTTTCCACGTTTGCATTTGGGTTTGTAATCCACTCGCAGACAATCAGGTATTAGATGGGCCATTGGGATATCCATCGCGTTCGTATTTGAGTTGCATTGTAGTAAAAACTCCCTGCTGTATTGGATTCCGCTGCCAGCAGCGTTTTCATTATTTAGTCCGTTCGTAGCGGGTATGTACACGATCAACAAGATCAGTTCAACACCCCACCACTGGAAATCCATGGTTGGCAGAATGTTTGTAAACTAAGTGTACAAATTAAAAACATAAAATAACGCCACTAAGTGTACAAATTAAAAACATAACATTAAAAACATAAGATAACGCCACACCAAACGTCACACACACTGCAGGTCGCAACAGAGCCGCGCCCCATCTACCACCATCGTTAATGGTCACCTACCCTACCTAGACTCTTCCTAGAGCTGGCCGGCCAGCCAAACTGAGCAATCAGGGGAAAAGGGCCTTGGTCAAGGAGGTGACCATTAACCTGATGGTCACTCTGACAGAGCTCCAGATTTCCTCTGTGGAGATGGCAGAACGTTCCAGAAGGACAACCATATCTGCAGCACTCCACCAATCAGGCATTTATGGTAGAGTGGCCAGACGGAAGCCACTCCTCAGTAAAAGGCACATGACAGCCTGCTTGGAGTTTGTCAAAAGGCACCTAAATGACTCTCAGACCATGAGAAACAAGATTCTCTGGTCTGATAAAACCAAGCCGCTCTGACATTGCTCATCCATATATTTATATTTATATATTCTTATTACATTCCTTACTTAGATTTGTGTATATTAGGTAATTGTTGGGTAATTGTTAGATTACTTGTTAGATATTGCTGCATTGTCGGAACTAGAAGCACAAGCATTTCGCTACACTCTCAATAACATCTGCTAACCATGTGTATGTGACCAATACAATTTGATTTGATTTGTTGGGGCGGTATACAAATTGTGGTGGGTCTAGGTTGTCGAGTAAGGTGGAGGTGATATGATCGTTAACTAGCCTCTTTAAGGCACCTCATGATGACAGAAGTGAGTGCTATGGGGCGATAGTAATTTAATTCAGTTACCTTCGCTTTCTTGGGTGGACATGTTGAACCAAGTAGGAATTAAAAATAGAGACATTGAATTAAAAAGTAATTCATTAATTCATTAAAAAGAGACATTCAACTGACCCAGAGAAAATGCATGCTCGAGAAAAACAAAAGATAGAAGGCAGAAAAGAAGGCAGGTGTTACTTGTTGCCGAGGCTTGGAGAATTCATTTTTTCTTTTTTCTTTTTTCTTTCTTCCCCCCCTCTCTTTTTATCTTTACTTTTAATTGCTCCCTTCTCATTACATCGCTCTTCCCTATCTTGTTGTTTCTGTGGCAAAACGTGTCCTCTCTTCTCATCTTCCACCTCATCGCTCTCACCTTCTATCCTACTACTCTCCTTCTCTTTGCTCCCCATCCTCATTTTATCTTTCATGAAACCGTCGTTTTGCCACTACATCTCTCCTTTCTTCCTTTCTCCTACCCTACCTTCCTCCACACCCTTTCTCTGCATGTACCTTTCCTCTCGCTTTTTTCTTCTTCCTCCCTCTCTACCTTCATCCACACCTTCTCTCTCTACCACGTCCTTCACCTCTCTCTCTTCTGCCCCCCCCCTCTCTCTCTCCTACAGCTAATGTGTGTGACGAGGAGCTGCTCCTGTGCCAGAATGGTGGGACGTGCTCCCAGAATCAGAAGTGTATCTGTCCTCCAGAGTTTAAGGGCGTGCTGTGCCAACAGTCCCGCTGCGAGGGGGGCAAGGCCTGCAACACCGCCTCCACCCTCCACCTCCTGGCCCCCCTCGTCCCCCAACTGCTCTGCGTCCTGCTACCACACCTTTTGGCCACATTAACTGCACACTGAGTCACCTGCTGCCTCCTCAAACACAGGGGGAACTGTTGTGTGTGTGCGCAACCCCAGAGAGGGAAGAGTGGGAAAGGCCTGCTAGCTGGCCAAGGACCCTATGAGCACACACAAACCCACACACACATCACAAGACTGTTACTGACTCGGGGAACCCCCCCTGCTGTGAGAGTAAAATGAGACTTCTGAGGAAAATCAAGACAACCAACCCACTGTCTCTCCCTTTATACGAGAGACCTGGAGAAATCTCATACCAAAAAGCATTATTATTACTATTAAACGAGCAAATGAGAACACTTTAAATCATTACTGTTCACTATGAAGAAGAAGGGAGGGAGGAAATGGCTGATGTAACACAATGACGTTTCCTTTGTTTTATTGATTTGAGTTAATGCACCCCTCTTCTCTTGAGACCCTGCACTTACTGCTGCGGAAAGACAGACAGGGATTGTTTGACTAGACATGGGCGGAGAGCTGGAGGGAGGGGGGAGGGCTAGGTCGTGATTCGCTGCTGAGGACTACTTAGAATATAAACCAGGTTCCACGACTTCGACTCGAAAACAGACTTGTTTTTACCTTTTTACCTTTTCTGCTGCAGTTTTTTATTTCAGCATCTTTTTCTGCCATTAATGTATCTTATGTGCCCACCGACAGACTGAGATGATACATTTAATTATTACAATATCCAGAGGGTTATCAATATTAAGATTTTAGTCACTATTACGGTCGTTATAGGAATAAGTGTTGCCACCGTTAGTGTTGCCACCGTTTAGCAAGATTTAATCTTCACACAGTATTCAGGAATAAAACAATCTAACTTACCAACAGTCTAAAAAGAGAGAGAAAAGGGGAGAAAGTATCAATATTATAAGTCATTATTTGAATATTTTTTGTAGAGATTCTTTTTGTTTAGAGTTATAATAAATGAACTATTCCAGAGGAGCATTTTATTACACTGTAAGCTTTACAGTAAATGTGAATTATTTACCTGTGCTTGTACTTTATTGATTCAATTCATTCTTTCAAGAGAAAAAATGTGTGACTACCAACCAAAACTCTCAATTGTCTTCTCCAGATTAGAACTGTCTGGATTGCTGAAAAGTGGGGGAAAAAAGACAACCTCATTCATTGGTATTTGATTTCATGTAGGTCTGACGTGTTTTATGCAAATGGTAAAAGAACTGACATGATGAGTGACACCAACAACTGAATCTGTCAAACCACTATGAGGTTCACTCATAACGACAGACAACCCCAATGCACATGAGAATACAATCATAAAAAGTTGAACAAAAATTGCACCATAATGTCCAGACAAACATTTTCCCCGTAAGGTTCTGACAAGAGTGTTCTCCTCGTAGAAATAGACTTACTAGAATGTAGAAAGCGCCCAGACCACTATTTTTATTTCTATGGTTCTCCCGCTCTCTTGCAGAGATCATCATCGCCGTGGAAACCCGAGGCTTACGGGGTCATGTTAATGACACCCTAGGCACTGTGTTGCATCTTTTACTAAGCTTTTGTAAAAAAATAAAACATTTCAGTGAAAGAGTAGTTCCTGGCTTTGGAGTCACTGACATTTTGAATAAACAGAGAACTATAGGAGAAATGCACCATTACTCCATTACAAAAGCACTACACACTCCAGCACTCCACAAAGCATACCTGGGAGGAATGCAAAAAAAGGGGGTGGGTGTCAGCATGCAGTAAAAAGAAAGACAAAGACATTCAGCCGGTGCCGGTGGTAAAATAAAAAATCATTAGGTATTCTAGTTTATTCTGTCTGTAAGGCATCTCTATTCTGGGATCCATTTCAGAAGAAGTCTGCAGTGTTCAAATTAAGGGCAAAGTGGAGATGTAAGTAAGGAGTGAATTGAGACGTGTGGGGGAGATCCTCACAGAATGATCTGGGCGCAGATCAGAGAGCTCAAGGTAGGAGTTGTCCTGGCTGAACAGCACAGATCTAGGATGAAATTATCCTAGATCAATAAACTGAAGTGTTCGGTGGATGAAAACTACACACCAGTAGCGGTGTGTGGGTAAAATCCCTGAGGAAGCAAATTCATGGGAAAAAAAGCCATATTACAACCTGTGTTCTGAGAACCCTGTTGTTTGCTCTATAACTTGTTAGTTCATATGCCTTGCCACCGTGATATATGCCGCGTTCAAAACAACTGGGAACTCTAAAGTCTCCGACTTCAGTGCGTTCAAGATAACTGGGAACTCGAGCTCCGACTGGGAAAAATATTTTTCGAAAACGGTCATCAAACTTGGAATTCCAAGTCGTAAACTCGAGCATCTTTCTAGAGCTTAGAGTTTCCAACCTAAAGATCACTGACGTCACGATTTGAACTTGTTTTTTTTTCAAAGTTACCAGTTGTCTTGAATGCCGAGACACAGTAGCAGAATAAATTCAACCACACCTTTGTTTCATCCCAAAAGTCAAGGGGTCTAAACACTCCGTATGCATTGTACTGTATATCAACAGGAAGATATAATTACATAAACTTTTCAAAGCACTAGTAATGACTTCAGGTTTATATCACCTGAAGCATGTGCGGAACCATGTAAACACTTGCACGAGCTTGGCAAGTATGCATTAATCTTGTGCATGTATTTGTATATTGTGTGCATGCTTCAGGTGATAGAAATCTGAACGCACTACCAGTGCTTTGAAAAGGTCATGTGATTATACTTTCCCGTGGATACAGTGAGCTCCGCTGTTGTTTTATCTCTGTATTCCAACACTTTAGATTTGAAATTATACAATGACAATAAGGTTAATGTGCAGACTTTCATTTCGGGTGAATCATTTAGAAATTACAGCACTTTTTGTACATAGTCCCCCCATTTTAGGGGACCAAAAGTATTGGGACAAATCCACTTGTGTATTAAAGTAGTCTAAAAGTTTAGTATTCCTAGCATGCAATGAGGACATCAATGTTTCAGATTATTT
Organism: Salvelinus alpinus; assembly: GCF_045679555.1. Classification (NCBI taxonomy): domain Eukaryota; kingdom Metazoa; phylum Chordata; class Actinopteri; order Salmoniformes; family Salmonidae; genus Salvelinus; species Salvelinus alpinus. The sequence continues at coordinate 374,904 of NC_092109.1, read as the reverse complement.
TGTGCCCAATAGAAATGAATGGTAAATAATGTGTTGTGTCATTTTGGAGTCACTCATTGTAAATAAGAATATACTATTTTTCTAAACACTTCTACATTAATGTGGATGCTACCGTGATTACGGATAGTCCTGAATTAACCGTGAAAAATTATGACTGAGAAAGTTCGATGTACACATGTCATACCCCCCAAAAATGTTAACATCCCCTGTTATTGTAATGTTGAGAGGTTAGTGTGTCTTGGTGGTATGATATTTGTGCGTCTGTAACCTTCTCACTCGTCATTATTCACGATTCTTTCCGGACTATCCAGAATCATGGTAGCATCCACATGAATGTAGAATTGTTCAGAAACATATTCTATGCTTATTTTACAATAAAAGTTACTCCAAAATTATCATACATTATTTATCATTAATTTCAGTTGGACACAAAATAATCTGAAACAACTACAACAAAAAGCAAATGCATCAAACAAGTTTGTGGATTCACAAGCTTGATGTACATTCGGGCTTTGAGGTCATGAGAGGAAACTTTCCTGATTCAAATGCTAATTTATACCCGATGTAGAACTCTATGTCTGGTTTCCAGGTAACTAGGAAGACTGTTCTTACCAAGGTCCAAGGCGATCTCGGCGATCTATTTGGTGTAGAATGGTATCGAGAAATAATAAAGTAAAAATAATAAATAGAAGGGAAAATACAAAGGCATGCAAGGCCGAAAGAAAACTATTCAAACAAGCATGGGAAGGCCCTCCAGGCTCTTCTTATTTGGTATATTGGTGATCGTACAATTCAATGTGCATCTCGCCACATACTGTGCGGGATGGAAACATAACAAACTACCAAAAAACTACCAAACTACCAACAAAAAAATCTAAAGATAAACTGAATTTTTTTTCTGTCAAAAAAATCTAACTAATCTGATACCTACATAGGCTCAAGGGGAACCTGGCGCCAGTACCCCTTGCAAGTCTTCAGATGTAAAATCCTGAAGTCCCAAAACCTTTTCTGCCGCAGCCACAATAATGTCCAGTTTCTTAGACTTCTTTGAGACTTGTGCCAAACAGTTTCTAAGTGGGGCAAAGAATGCCACAAAATCCATATTTTTAACTTCTCTAGGGTAGGGGGACCTATTTTCACCTCCGGATGAAAAGCGTGCCCAAAGTAAACTGCCTGCTACTCAGGCCCAGAAACTAGGATATGCATATAATTGGTAGATTTGGGTAGAAAACACTCTAAAACTGTTCAAATAATGTCTGTGAGTATAACAGAACTGATTTGGCATGCGAAAACCTGAGAAAAATCCATCCAGGAAGTAGGATATTTTTTATTTTTGTAGTTTTCTATTCAATGCCATTACAGTATCCATTGACTTTGGACTCAAATTGCAGTTCCTATGCCTTCTACTAGATGTCAACAGTCTTTAGAAATTGTTTCAGGCTTGTATTCTGAAAAATTAGGGAGTAAGACCAGGCTGAATGACTGAACCCTAAAGTGTCACAGAGCTTTTTCATGCGCAATCCCGAGAACGCGCCTTTCTTGTTTACCTTTTATATTGACAACGTTATTGTGTGGTTGAAATATTATCGATTATTTAGGCTAAAAACTACCTGAGGCTTGAATATAAACATAATTTGACATGTTTCTATGAACCTTACGGATACAATTTTGATTTTTTTGTCTGCCTGTTGTGACTGCGTTTGAGCCTGTGGATTAATGAAGAAAACGCGCAAACAAAATGGTTTTTGGATATAAAGAGAGACTTTATCGAACAAAACAAACATTTATTGAGTAAATTAATGTCTTCTGAGTGCAACCATATGAAGATCATCAAAGGTAAGTGATTAATTTGATCTCTATTTCTGACTTGTGTAACTCTTGGCTGCTGGGCGATGTTCTCAAATAATCGCATGGTATGCTTTCGCCGTAAAGCCTTTTTGAAATCTGACACCGTGGTTGGATTCACAAGAAGTTCATCTTTAAACCTATGTATAACACTTGTATGTTTTCTGAATTTTTATAATCAGTATTTCTGTTTTTTAATTTGGCGCTCTGCAATTTCACTGGATGTTGGTCAGGTGGGACGCTACCGTCCCTTTTTACCGTCGTCTTTTAACACACAGGGTATGTTTTGACTGGCAGCAAACATTTACTATAGGCTGTGGTGCGTCCACTACCATATCTACTAGCATCACTTGTTCTCTCAATTCTTTTAATTGCCTCCGCATAGGAGATTTGATTGACCGCTCAAACTTTTGCCACCTCAATCTCCTTGACCTCAGGAACTCGGGATCATTATCCCAACCACAATTGCAACTCCGTTTTCCTTTTACACATCGTTCTTCAGTTTACTCTGTCCGTCTGCACATTCTTGAAATATGGCCAAATCCTTTACAATTCTTACACTGCAATGGTTTTGGGACAAAAGCTCTTACAGTGAATCTTACATAACCAAGCTTCACATGCGTAGGTATTTGCTCTTTATCAAAAAACAACAGGAGCGACAGACTTTCTTTTATTTCTCCATTCACAACACCGGGAATTCTCTTCAGGTATTCAACCTGAACATCCGTCGTCACCCCTGAGATGACTCCGAAGTTCAAAACACAAAACTTCTGTTGTACAGATTCTTTTGAGGCTCACTGCAATCTTCCTCTGTTCTTCAGAAATACAATTAATCTAAATAAGACCAGAACTGGTCATTCTGACAGACCCCACTGATCCCAGTGCATACTTCACAATTTTCGACACCTCAAATGAGTTTCCCACATATGCATCCTTACTCAACAAACATATCCCAACAAGAAGTGATTCATTATCATTTATACACGTATTCTCCACTCCAATTTTAGACAATTTCCTTTTTGTTCCAGTTTTCGATACTACTGTTGTCGATTCAGAACATTCGTCTTCACCAACTTTGCTCGACGCGCTGCTTAATTCTCACTCAGCATCCACTTCCGCCATAATTCCCTACCTATCTTCCAGGCTCCTCTGTCCACCTCTCAGTCTGTAATCTGCCACTCACTCGCCAATCACCCACACCTGTGAGCAATAGAGCTCGCCAGCTTGTAGGCTAGTTCTAAAAAATTGAAATTATTTACCTCTGGTTTGTTCAGCTATTCCTATGGGAAAAATTAACGGAGAATAGAGTTTTGTAATAAAATCCAAAAATAAAGTCTGAGGTTACCACAGACCGTATTTTCAGCATTCATCCAAAACCCTTTGAAAAACTGCATTAATTTTCCCATAGACTTTGTTCAACGAACCATGGCGGAGTTAGTGCCTACAAAATAAACGCCATTACTTCTCATCAACATCTGGCCCGGTTGCTGCTGCCCTCTAGGGATGGGATGTGGAGTTTACCGCCTACCTGTGCCAAATGAAAGACGCATGAAAAAATGCAACTTTTATTTTCCCCTCTTTTGGCAGCGTACAATGTTGACCATGATCATTTTAGTTTTTACACTAAATATAATCAATATAACCGGAAGCTCTCCAACAGCTTACAAACATAGATGAACTCAGCTGATTGATTTGGTGAACAATAATACAGGCTCCAGGTGAACATTGCCATGAGGGTGCAGCACCAATTGAAACAAATAAAACAAAAACAATACTTTTGCTGCTTAATATGAAAAGTAAACAAGGTTCATTCAATTTCAAATACATGGAATTCTTAATCTACCTTCTGAAAATAGTATGGAAAATACAGAAAATTATATCATGTCTATTTTTGGTTCAACTAGGACAGGATTCAATTTATTTTTGATACTGTTGCAAAGCTAACTAAAAAGCAGCATTCCCCAAGTGAGGATGGCTTTCACTTCAGCAGTAATAAATTCATGAACTTCTTTGAGGAAAAGATCGTGATCATTAGAAAGCAAATTACGGACTCCTCTTTAAATCTGCGTATTCCTCCAAAGCTTAGCTGTCCTGAGTCTGCACAACTCTGCCAGGACCTAGGATCAAGAGAGACACTTAAGTGTTTTAGTACTATATCTCTTGACACAATGATGAAAATAATCATGGCCTCTAAACCTTCAAGCTGCATACTGGATCCTATTCCAACTAAACTACTGAAAGAGCTGCTTCATGTGCTTGGCCCTCCTACAGTGGGGAGAACAAGTATTTGATACACCGCCGATTTTGCAGGTTTTCCTACTTACAAAGCATGTAGAGGTCTGTCATTTTTATCATAGGTACACTTCAACTGTGAGAGACAGAATCTAAAACAAAAATCCAGAAAATCACATTGTATAATTTTTAAGTATTTAATTTGCATTTTATTGCATGACATAAGTATTTGATACATCAGAAAAGCAGAACTTAATATTTGGTACAGAAACCTTTGTTTGCAATTACAGAGTTCATACGTTTCCTGTAGTTCTTGACCAGGTTTGCACACACTGCAGCAGGGATTTTGGCCCACTCCTCCATACAGACCTTCTCCAGATCCTTCAGGTTTCGGGGCTGTCGCTGGGCAATACGGACTTTCAGCTCCCTCCAAAGATTTTCTATTGGGTTCAGGTCTGGAGACTGTCTAGGCCACTCCAGGACCTTGAAATGCTTCTTACGGAGCCACTCCTTGGTTGCCCTGGCTGTGTGTTTCGGGTCGTTGTCATGCTGGAAGACCCAGCCACGACCCATCTTCAATGCTCTTACTGAGGGAAGGAGGTTGTTGGCCAAGATCTCGCGATACATGGCCAAATCCATCCTTCCCTCAATACAGTGCAGTCGTCCTGTCCCCTTTGCAGAAAAGCATCCCCAAAGAATGATGTTTCCACCTCCATGCTTCACGGTTGGGATGGTGTTCTTGGGGTTGTACTCATCCTTCTTCTTCCTCCAAACACGGCGAGTGGAGTTTAGACCAAAAAGCTCTATTTTTGTCTCATCAGACCACATGACCTTCTCCCATTCCTCCTCTGGATCATCCAGATGGTCATTGGCAAACTTCAGACGGGCCTGGACATGCACTGGCTTGAGCAGGGGGACCTTGCGTGCACTGCAGGATTTTAATCCATGACGGCGTGGTGTGTTACTAATGGTTTTCTTTGAGATTGTGGTCCCAGCTCTCTTCAGGTCATTGACCAGGTCCTGCCGTGTAGTTCTGGGCTGATCCCTCACCTTCTTCATGATCATTGATGCCCCACGAGGTGAGATCTTGCATGGAGCCCCAGACCGAGGGTGATTGACCGTCATCTTGAACGTCTTCCATTTTCTAATAATTGCGCCAACAGTTGTTGCCTTCTCACCAAGCTGTTTTTCTATTGTCCTGTAGCCCATCCCAGCCTTGTGCAGGTCTACAATTTTATCCCTGATGTCCTTACACAGCTCTCTGGTCTTGGCCATTGTGGAGAGGTTGGAGTCTGTTTGATTGAGTGTGTGGACAGGTGTCTTTTATACAGGTAACGAGTTCAAACAGGTGGAGTTAATACAGGTAATGAGTGGAGAACAGGAGGGCTTCTCAAAGAAAAACTAACAGGTCTGTGAGAGACGGAATTCTTACTGGTTGGTAGGTGATCAAATACTTATGTCATGCAATAAAATGCAAATTAATTATTTAAAAATCATACAATGTGATTTTCTGGATTTTTGTTTTAGATTCCGTCTCTCACAGTTGAAGTGTACCTATGATACAAATTACAGACCTCTACATGCTTTGTAAGTAGGAAAACCTGCAAAATCGGCAGTGTATCAAATACTTGTTCTCCCCACTGTATGTTGAACATAATAAACGGCTCTCTATCCACCGGATGTGTACCAAACTCACTAAAAGTGGCAGTAATAAAGCCTCTCTTGAAAAAGCCAAACCTTGACCCAGAAAATATAAAAAACTATCGGCCTATATCGAATCTTCCATTCCTCTCAAAAATTTTAGAAAAAGCTGTTGCACAGCAACTCACTGCCTTCCTGAAGACAAACAATGTATATGAAATGCTTCAGTCTGGTTTTAGACCCCATCATAGCACTGAGACTGCACTTGTGAAGGTGGTAAATGACCTTTTAATGGCGTCAGACCGAGCCTCTTCATCTGTCCTCGTGCTACTAGACCTTAGTGCTGCCTTTGATACCATCGATCACCACATTCTTTTGGAGAGACTGGAAACCCAAATTGGTCTACACGGACAAGTTCTGGCCTGGTTTAGATCTTATCTGTCGGAAAGATATCAGTTTGTCTCTGTGAATGGTTTGTCCTCTGACAAATCAACTGTACATTTCGGTGTTCCTCAAGGTTTCGTTTTAGGACCACTATTGTTTTCACTATATATTTTACCTCTTGGGGATGTCATTCGAAAACATAATGTTAACTTTCACTGCTATGCGGATGACACACAGCTGTACATTTCAATGAAACATGGTGAAGCCCCAAAATTGCCCTCGCTAGAAGCCTGTGTTTCAGACATAAGGAAGTGGATGGCTGAAAACGTTCTACTTTTAAACTCGGACAAAACAGAGATGCTTGTTCTAGGTCCCAAGAAACAAAGAGATATTCTGTTAAATCTGACAATTAATCTTGATGGTTGTAAAGTCGTCTCAAATAAAACTGTGAAGGACCTCGGCGTTACTCTGGACCCTGATCTCTCTTTTGACGAACATATCAAGACTGTTTCAAGGACAGCTTTTTTCCATCTACGTAACATTGCAAAAATCTGAAATTTTCTGTCCGAAAATGATGCAAAAAAATGTATCCATGCTTTTGTTACTTCTAGGTTAGACTACTGCAATGCTCTACTTTCCGCCTACCCGGATAAAGCACTAAATAAACTTCAGTTAGTGCTAAATACGGCTGCTAGAATCCTGACTAGAACCAAGAAATTTGATCATATTACTCCAGTGCTAGCTTACCTACACTGGCTTCCTGTTAAGGCAAGGGCTGATTTCAAAGTTTTACTGTTAACCTATAAAGCGTTACATGGGCTTGCTCCTACCTATCTTTCCGAGTTGGTCCTGCCGTACATACCTACACGTACGCTACGGTCACAAGACGCAGGCCTCCTAATTGTCCCTAGAATTTCTAAGCAAACAGCTGGAGGCAGGGCTTTCTCCTATAGATCTCCATTTTTATGGAATAGTCTGCCTACCCATGTGAGAGACGCAGACTCGGTCTCAACCTTTAAGTCTTTACTGAAGACTTATCTCTTCAGTAGGTCATATGATTGAGTGTAGTCTGGCCCAGGAGTGTGAAGGTGAACGGAAAGGCTCTGGAGCAACGAAACGCCCTTGCTGTCTCTGCCTGGCCGGTTCCCCTCTCTCCACTGGGATTCTCTGCCTCTAACCCTATTACAGGGGCTGAGTCACTGGCTTACTGGTGCTCTTTCATGCCGTCCCTAAGAGGGGTGCGTCACTTGAGTGGGTTGAGTTACTGACGTGATCTTCCTGTCTGGGTTGGCGCCCCCCCTTGGTTTGTGCTGTGGTGGAGATCTTTGTGGGCTATACTCAGCCTTGTCTCAGGATGGTAAGTTGGTGGTTGAAGATATCCCTCTAGTGGTGTGGGGGCTGTGCTTTGGCAAAGTGGGTGGGGTTATATCTTTCCTGTTTGGCCCTGTCCGGGGGTATCATCGGATGGGGCCACAGTGTCTCCTGACCCCTCCTGTCTCAGCCTCCAGTATTTATGCTGCAGTAGTTTATGTGTCGGGGGGCTAGGGTCAGTTGGTTATATCTGGAGTACTTCTCCTGTCTTATCCGGTGTCCTGTGTGAATTTAAGTATGCTCTCTCTAATTCTCTCGTTCTCTCTTTCTTTCTCTCTCTCGGAGGACCTGAGCCCTAGGACCATGCGTCAGGACTACCTGACATGATGACTCCTTGCTGTCCCCAGTCCACCTGGCCTGGACCCTGATCTGTCCACCGGACGTGCTACCTGTCCCAGACCTGCTGTTTTCAACTCTCTAGAGACTGCAGGAGCGGTAGAGATACTCTTAATGATCGGCTATGAAAAGCCAACTGACATTTACTCCTGATTATTATTTGACCATGCTGGTCATTTATGAACATTTGAACATCTTGGCCATGTTCTGTTATAATCTCCACCCGGCACAGCCAGAAGAGGACTGGCCACCCCTCATAGCCTGGTTCCTCTCTAGGTTTCTTCCTAGGTTTTGGCCTTTCTAGGGAGTTTTTCCTAGCCGCCGTGCTTCTACACCTGCATTGCTTGCTGTTTGGGGTTTTAGGCTGGGTTTCTGTACAGCACTTCGAGATATTAGCTGATGTACGAAGGGCTATATAAAATAAACTTGATTTGATTTAATGATTATTTGGTGTATTTCAAGTCAAGCATCATATGACAAGTAAATCTTGAAAAAACTAGGATGTTATTTACCACATTTATCCCATTTATCTTTTTTTAAGCATTGCCTTCCAATATCAAAAACTGGAGACTGAGATGTGCAGTATTTCTGTTACATGTATTTGAAAAATGTATTTCAAGATCTGAGTGTTTTGTCATTTGTATTACACTGCTGAACTACACTCCAATGTATTTTGTAACAAATTACAAAATACTTTTCTATACCATTTTTAATACAGCAGTTCACAATCCTCCTTTCACCATGCATTGGTATCAGAATTCTGATGGCACCATCGCATGATAAGATCGTCTGCTAAATGAACAAAATATTTTGTATATGTAAAAATGAACAATTGCATAGCATGCTTAGTTTTATTCGAATAAGCGCCACCCTGAAACAAGGACAATAATAATGCCCAGTGTGCTTTGCTGTTATTTTGGTATGTTCATTTTCACATATTGTAACATCCGTCGTTAAATGAAGACCAAGGTGCAGCATGGTAGGCGTACATTTTCTTTTCATTTCAAATGTTCCACCAAAAACAATAAACAACTCAACGAACGTAAAGCTAGGAGTGCAACACATGCAAAACAAAAAGACAAGATCCCACAACTGAAGGTGGGAAAAAGGGCTGCCTAAGTATGATCCCCAATCAGAGACAACGATAGACAGCTGCCTCTGATTGGGAACCATACTCGGCCAACAAAGAAATATAAACATAGATTTCCCACCCTAGTCACACCCTGACCTACCAAATAGAGAATTAAAAGGATCTCTAAGGTCAGGGCATGACACCTATTCACTGAACAAAAATACAAACGCAACAATTTCAAAGATTTTAGTGAGTTACAGTTCATATAAGGAAACCAGTCAATTGAAATAAATTCATTAGGCACTAATCTATGGATTTCACATAAAAAAGGTAGGGGCTGAAATCAGAAAACCAGTCAGCAACTGGTGTGACCACTATTTGCCTCATGCAGCGCAACATATCTCCTTCGCATAGAGTTGATCAGGCTGTTGATTGTGGCCTGTGGAATGTTGTCCCACAAACACTCCTCTTAAATGGATGTGCGATGTTGCTGGATATTGGCGGGAACTGGAACACGCTGTCGTACATGTCGATACAGAGCATCCCAAATATGCTCAATGGGTCTGTTGAGTATTCAGGCCATGGAAGAACTGGGAGATGTTCAGCTTCCTGAAATTGTGTACAGATCCTTGTGACATGGGGCCATGCATCATCATGCTGAGGCGAATGAATGGCGCAACAATGGGCCTCAGGATCTTGTCACAGTATCTCTGTGCATTCAAATTGCCATGAATAAAACGCATTTGAGTTCATTGTCCGTAGCTTATGCCTTCCCATACAATAACCCAGTGGTGTAAAGTACTTAGGTAGTACTTTAAAGTATTTTTACTTAAGTCGTTTTTTGGGTGTATCTATACTGTACTATTTATTTTTTGACCACTTTTACTTAATTCCTAAAGAAATTATGCACTTTTTACTCCATACATTTTCCCTGACACCCAAAGTACTCACATACACATACTTAGGAGATGTTATTGCAGGTGTAGCGAAATGCTTCGTGTTCCTAGCTCCAACAGTGCAGTAGTATCTAACATACAACAATACACACAAATAAAAAAATAAAAGAACGGAATTAAGAAATATAAATATTAGATTGAGCAATGTCGGAGTGGCATTGACTAAAATACAGTAGAATATAATACAGTACATACATATAAGATGAGTAAAGCAGTATGTAAACTTTATTATAGTGACTAGTGTTCCATTATTAAAGTGGCCAGTGATTCCAAGTCAATGTATATAGGGCAGCATCCTCTAAAGTGTAGGGTTGTGTAACCGGGTGGAGGCCGGCTAGTGATGACTATTTAACAGTCTGATGGACTTGAGATTGAAAAACAGCTTCTATCTCTTGGTCCCAGCTTTGATGCACCTATACTGGCCTCGCCTTCTGGATGATAGCGGGGTGAACAGGCCGTGGCACGGGTGGTTGATGTCCTTGATGATCTTTTTGGCCTTCCTGTGACATTGGGTGCTGTAGGTGTCCTGGAGGGCAGGTAGTTATCCCTCGGTGATGTGTTGGGTAGACAGCACAACCCTCTGGAGAGCCCTACGGTTGAAGGCGGTGCAGTTGCCGTACCAGGCGGTGATACTGCCCGACAGAATGCTTTTAATTGCGCATCTTTAAAAGTTTGTGAGGGTTTTAGGGGCCAAGCCAAATTTCTTCAGCCTCCTGAGATTAAAGAGGCGCTGTTGCGCCTTCTTCACCACAATGTTTGAGTGTGGACCATTTCAGCTCGTCAGAGATGTGTACGCTAAGTAACTTAAAGCTTTACACCTTCACCTCTGCGGTCCCGTCGATGTAGACAGGGGCGTGCTCCTCTGCTGTTTCCTGAAGTCCACAATCAGCTCCTTTGTTTTGTTGACATTGAGTGAGAAGTTATTTTCCTGGTACCACTCCACCAAGGCCCCACCTCCTCCCTGTAGGCTGTCTCATCATTGTTGGTAATCAGGCCTACTACTGTTGTGTCATCTGCAAATTTGATGATTGAGTTGGAGGTGTGCATGGCCACGCAGTCATGGGTGAACAGGGAGTACAGGAAGGGGCTGACCACACACCCTTGTGGGGCCCCTGTGTTGAGGATCAGCGAAGTGGCGGTGTTGTTTCCTACCTTCACCACCTGGGGGCGGCTCGTCAGGAAATCCAGGATCCAGTTGCACAGGGCGGGGTCGAGACCCAGGGTCTCGAGCTTAATGACGAGTTTGGAGGGTACTATGGTGTTAAATGCTGAGCTGTTGTCGATGAACAGCATTCTTACCTAGGTATTCCTGCCCTAACCCATCTTGTCCAGATGGGTTAGGGCAGTGTGCAGTGTGATTGTGTCGTCTGTGGACCTATTGGGGCGGTAAGCAAATTGGAGTGGGTCTAGGGTGTCAGGTAGGGTGGAGGTGATATGGTCCTTGACTAGTCTCTCAAAGCACTTCATGATGACGGAAGTGAGTGCTACGGGGCAATAGTCATTTAGCTCAGTTACCTTCGCTTTCTTGGGAACAGGAACAATGATGGCCCTCTTGAAGCATGTGGGAACAGCAGACTGGGATAAGGATTGATTGAATGTGTCTGTAAACACACCAGCCAGCTGAGGACGCGGCTAGGGATGCCATCTGGGCCGGCAGCCTTGCGAGGGTTAACGCGTTTAAATGTTTTACTCACGTTGGCTGCAGTGAAGGAGAGCCCGCAGGTATTGGTAGCGAGCCGTGTCAGTGGCACTGTGTTGTCCTCAAAGCGAGCAAAGAAGTTGTTTAGTTTGTCTGGGAGCATGACATTGTGATCCGCGATGGGGCTGGTTTTCCTTTTGTAGTCCATGATTGACTGTAGACCCTGCCACATACCTCTCGTGTCTGAGCCTTTGAATTGTGACTCTACTTTGTTTCTATATTGACGCTTAGCTTGTTTGATTGCCTTGCGGAGGGAATAGCTACACTGTTTGTATTCGGTCATGTTTCCGGTCACCTTACCCTGATTAAAAGCAGTGGTTCGCGCTTTCAGTTTTGCGCGAATGCTGCCATCAATCCACGGTTTCTGGTTGGGGAAGGTTTAACCTTTCTGGCGCAGGCGTTCCACTAGCGACCCACCTCAACAACATCCGGTGAAATTGCAGAGCGCGGAATTCAAATTACAGAAATATAAATATTTAACATTCATTCAAGTGTCATACATGTCAATCAATGTTATTGTCCGACGCTATCCGGAATATATCCCAGCCCAAGTGATCGAAGCAATCTTGAAGCATGGAATCCGATTGGTCGGACCAGCGTTGAACAGACATGAGCATGGGCGTTTCCTGTTTTAGTTTCTGTCTATAGGCATTAGAGATTGAAACATTCTCTGCTTCACGGAAACATGGCTCACTCGGGATACGTTATCAGAGTCGGTACAGCCACCTGGTTTCTTCACGCACCGCGCCAACAGAAACAAGCATCTCTCTGGTAAGAAGAAGGGCGGAGGTGTATGCCATATGATTAACGAGTCGTGGTGTGATCATAACAACATACAGGAACTCAAGTCCTTTTGTTCACCTGACCTAGAATTCCTTACAATCAAATGCCGACCGCATTATCTACCAAGAGAATTCTCTTCGATTATAATCATATAAGTTATCTTGGTTTCTTGACTGCTGCTGTTAGTACAGAACACTCGGATCAACCCTTAAAGAGTTGGGTGGGGCTAAAGCTTAAGAGGATATGAACAATCCTTAATGGGTGTAGACAAAGAAGGGCTCTCCAGGAGTTGTACCAAAACATTCAAAGGCCATTTTCTCAAAAGTGAGTTTACAAGTTGATATAGTAGTATTACTTTCAGATTGTTCCTCAACTGTAGTGTATGATATGCCATTGTGTAGCTCTGAGTCTCTACTTTAATCAAAGGTTAAAAAAAACACACAATTTCAAATTTTGCTACATAAGACAGATTTGAACAGGATGGTCACAAATGCACTGCACAGGAGAAGACCATAGCCAACATGCAAGAGCACTTGCCAGAAGCAGAGCAATACCGGAGAAGGTGGGGGCTACGGCTTTACGGTGTCCTAGAGGGCCAGGGTGAGAATGTGAAGCGCATAGGAAGTGACATCTGTGACCGTATGGCCCCGGACTTCCCAGAAGGATATATGAACATGGTTGTGGATATCGCTCATCTTATTGGGAAGAAGTAAGATGCCTTCAGCAGCCGCTCGATCATCATCCAGTTCCCTTTCCGCACAGCGAGAGATGCAGTTTGGAAGAAAGCGCATTTCTGAAAGAGAGAACATTTAGGCTGCGGTTCAAACTCAAAAAAGACACACCCTCATCCACTTACCCTCACCTTATGCCCTTGGGGGAATCCCCGTCAACATCTTGGAGGGCGATCCAAATGATTAGCCAAGCAAGGGAAGTTTGCAACGTAAGCCTCTCAGCCCTCGTTTGTAGTCGAGTTTGCGAGTGTACAATTACAGCTGAAGTCAGAAGTTTACATACACCTTAGCCAAATACATTTAAACTCAGTTTTTCACAATTCCGGACATTTAATCCAAGAAAAATTCCCTGTCTTAGGTCAGTTAGGATCACCACTTCATTTTAAGAATGTGAAATGTCAGAATAATAGTAGAGAGAGTGATTTATTTCAGCTTTTATTTCTTTCATCACATTCCCAGTGGGTCAGAAGTTTACATACACTCAATTAGTATTTGGTAGCATTGCCTTTAAATTGTTAAACTTGGGTCAAATGTTTCAGGTAGCCTTCCACAAGCTTCCCACAATAAGTTGAATGAATTTTGGCCCATTCCTCCTGACAGAGCTGGTGTAACTGAGTCAAGTTTGTAGGCCTCCTTGCTCGCACACACTTTTTCAGTTTTGCCCAAAGATTTCCTATAGGATTGAGGTCATGGCTTTGTGATGGCCACTCCAATACCTTGATTTTGTTGTCCTTAAGCCATTTTGCCACAACTTTGGAAGTATGCTTGGGGTCATTGTCCATTTGGAAGACCCATTTGCGACCAAGCTTTAACTTCCTGACTGATGTCTTGAGATGTTGCTTCAATATATCCACATAATTTTCCTGCCTCATGATGCCATATATTTCTGAAGTGCACCAGTCTCTTCTGCAGCAAAGCAACCCCACAACATGATGCTGCCACCCCCGTGCTTCACGGTTGGGATGGTGTTCTTCGGCTTGCAAGCGTCCTCCTTTTTCCTCCAAACATAACGATGGTAATTATGGCCAAACAGTTCTATTTTTGTTTCTTCAGACCAGAGGACATTGCTCCAAAAAGTACAATCTTTGTCCCAATGTGCAGTTGATAACCGTAGTCTGGCTTTTTTATGGCGGTTTTGGAGCAGTGGCTTCTTCCTTGCTGAGCAGCCTTTCAGGTTATGTCAATATAGGACTCGTTTTACTGTGGATATAGATACTTTTGCACCTGTTTCCTCCAGCATCTTCACAAGGTCCTTTGCTGTTGTTCTGGGATTGATTTGCACTTTTACCACCAAAGTACGTTCTTCTCTAGGAGACAGAAGGCGTCTCCTTCCTGAGCGGTATGACGGCTGTGTGGTCTCATGGTGTTTATACTTGCGTAATATTGTACAGATGAACGTGGTACCTTCAGGCGTTTGGAAATTGCTCCCAAGGATGAACCAGACTTGTGGAGGTCTACAAAAAAAAGGTCTTCTTTTGATTTTTCCATGATGTCAAGCAAAGAGGCACTGAGTTTGAAGGTAGGTTTTGAAATAAATCCACAGGTACACCTCCAATTGACTCAAATGATGTCAATTAGCCTATCAGAAGCTTCAAAAGCCATGACATAATTTGCAGGAATTTTACAAGCTTTTTAAAGGCACAGTCAACTTAATGTATGTAAACTTCTGACCCACTGGAATTGTGATACAGTGAATTATAAGTGAAATAATTAGACTGTAAACAATTGTTGGAGAAATTACTTGTGTCATGCACAAAGTAGATGTCCTAACCGACTTGCCAAAACTATAGTTTGTTAACTTCTCTAGGGTAGGGGGCAGCATTCGGAATTTTGGATGAAATGCATGCCCAAATTAAACTGCCTGCTTCTCTGGCCCAGAAGATATGATATGCATATAACTGGTAGATTTGGATAGAAAACACTCTAAAGTTTCCAAAACTGTTAAAATAGTGTCTGTGAGTATAACAGAACTGATTTGGCAGGCAAAAACCTGAGAAAAATCCATTCAGGAAGTAGTTTTTGGGGGGGTTTTGTAGTCTTCTATTCAATGCCATTACAGTATCCATTGACTTAGGACTCAAATTGCAGTTTCTATGCCTTACACTAGATGTCAACAGTCTTTAGAAAATGTTTCAGGCTTGTAACCTGAAAAATTAGGAAGTAAGAGCAGTTTGAATGAGTGGACCCTAAAGTGTCACAGAGCTTTTTCATGCGCACAACCGAGAGAGTGCCTTTCTTGTTTACATTTTATATTGATGACGTTATTGCCCGGTTTAAATATTATCGATTATTTAGGCTAAAAACAACCTGAGGATTGAATATAAACATCGTTTGACATGTTTCTATGAACTTTACGGATTTTTTTGTCTTCCTGTTTGAGCCTGAGGATTACTGAAGAAAACGCAAATAAAACTGAGGTTTTTGGGTATAAAGAGACTTTATCGAACAAAAGGAACATCTATTGAGTAAATGAATGTCTGCTGAGTGCAACCATATGAAGATCAAAGGTAAGGGATTAATTTTATCTCTATTTCTAAATTGTGTAACTGTTCTACCTGGCTGGTTACTGTTTGTAATGATTTGTCTAGTGGGCTATGTTCTCAAATAATCGTAAGGTATGCTTTCGCCGTAAAGCATTTTTAAAATCTGACAACGTGATTGGATTCACAAGAAGTTAATCTTTAAACCTATGTAAAATATGTTTTGTTTTCTGAATTTTTATAATGATTATTTCTCTATTTGAATTTGGCGCCCAGCAGTTTACCTGGCTGTTGAAGAGGTGGGACGTCTCACGTGCCCAAGAGAGGTTAACAATACATTTGTGGAGTGGTTGAAAAACCAGTTTTAATGACTCCAACCTAAGTGTATGTAAACTTCCGACTTCAACTGTATGTTCACTTCGGGGCCTGAAACTCCCCATAATTCAACGATTGTTGTGACGATTGTACATCCACTAAGAAAGGTCAGCCAAAAATTACAACCTCAACATCAATATGGAGTCAACATAGAATGTAAATAAGTTACAAATTGTGCTACTACTGTCGTAGCAATTTCCTGTATTACCAAATGAGGAGAGATACAAACCACACACCAGTCAGAGTTATACTTAAACGTCATCTTTAATAATATGAGCTTTACAATAGCCCTTTGACTCTCAGATCAATTCAGTGTCTATAATGAATTCTGAGAGTACCAACATAATGGCAATTGAGATCTTTTATAGCAAAGATCCACCCCCCTAGTCGACATGACAAACCACAGATAATAGTTCACAAAGAAAGTTCACAAAGAAAGACTTTTACTTGAGAGAGGAGTATCCCTTAGCCAGATTGCATTCGCTATAAATTATCGCTCAGTTTGGTGTCTAAAACGAGGTTCTAATCTCGTTCCTGGTACTTCATAGTACAAAAATATTAGCTTTACTATCTGGAATGCTCTTTAGGATTTATTGGCCAAAGACATTGTAAATCTCCTCTGTCAGTGCTATCTCATAGAGGCCCATCCTCAGTGGAACACTGAACACACAATAGTCGACAGATTCTATTCTGTCGAATAAAACAACCATTCTAATGCAATACAAAGATTATAAAATAATCTTACAAGCACTATAACATAATCTCGCAATTTTCCACGACACTACTGCACATGACGGCACAAACACATCTCGTAAAAGTAATGATGTTTTTGGAAATTGTAGAAATAAAATATTTTTTAGGCAGGCTAACATTATTTAGCTAATTAATTTGCTAGCTATTTTACAGTAGGCGTATATTAATAATGATGTATTTAATGTAAGTAGACATGCAATCATAATTTACTGTAGAGCATATAAATCACCCACAAGCTACCGGTGGCTGAAAACACAATCATCGAGGGATGAACGACTGACGAATTTTCGGGCAAGGGCGGTCCATTTAAAAATCATTCCTTCCTCCTTAGGGTTTGTCTTTTAAGTGTTTGGACTGCAGCCTTAGATTCGGTGAGGAACTGACTCCAGCAGACAAGGCAGCAAAGGCAAAGTTGTGGCCTCTCGTCCAACAGGACCCGAAATCAAGGAAAGGGTGGATACTACATGGGAATCAGAGCCTTTTTCACCGACAAGAAATAAATTGGACCGTGGTGATTTGCTCCGCCGGTAGGCTTACAAGGTAGTCCCTTCCCCACAACAAACTGAGCATTCTAGTATTGAATTGTGGTGTTATGGTTAAGACTTCTGTTAAAACAAATATGAAGCAACATTTTATAGAGAGGGTAGAGTTGAGACTGCATAGGATTTTCCTTTCCATTTTGTATATATGGACTTTAAGTTTGTCAATCAATGCCTGGGGGATACGAAACCTTTTTTTTTTTTTGTAAGGACTGCAACACAGATCTTGTATTCGTTCAAGAAACACATTCACGCAAGGAGGACTATATATTTTTTTAAATGTGTGGGTAGTGACATTTTCATGGTCCACGGGACTAAATCATTCAGCTGGCGTTGCAATTTAGCACACCATTTCAAAGGGAAATTTTTGTTTACTCAAATGGACACCAATGGACACCAATGGACATTGGCTAGTAGTGGTCATATGTATACTGTTATAGTCTTCCAAATTCTACCTACATGTACATATTACCTTGACTAACTGGTGCACCTGCACATTGACTCTGTACCGGTACCCCCTGTACATAGCCTCGCTATTGTTATTTTACTGCCGATGTTTAATTATTTGTTACTTTTATTTTTTAAATATTTTTTTACTTAAGAAGGAAAGAAATTCCACAAATTAACTTTTAACATGGCACACGTGTTAATTGAAATGCATTCCAGGTGACTACTTCATGAAGCTGGTTGAGAGAATGTCAAGCGTGTGCAAAGCTGTCATCAAGGCAAAGGGTGGCTACTTTGAACAATCGCAAAAATATTTTGATTTGTTTAACACTTTTTTGGTAACTACATTTTTCCATATGTTATTTCATAGTTTTGATTTCTTCACTATTATTCTACAATGTAGAAAATAGTAAAAATAAATTATAACCCTGGAATGAGTATGTGTCCAAACTTTTGACTGGTATTGTATTTACAATCATTAAAACATATACAAATCCAAATGTCCCAAAAATGTATTCGCTACATGTCTGTATTTGATTTGATATATAATGTGGATTTGTATTATATATTCATTTTCTTCCTTATTTCTTTGTGCAATCCCTCTGGCTGTTCAGCTTGTGTTTTGCATGTTACAAAAATTGTATTCGAACACAGCTCAGGGCTTTTGGCACCTCTAGGTTGCTATGCAGTAGCCGACCAGCAGAGCTTGTGACTTCAAGCTCCAGACTGGACACTGGGGTCCTGGAGTGGGCACGTGAAGGGCACGTGAAGAGGGCACGACAAAACCTATTCCCCCTCAGGAGACAAAAGATTTGTCATGGGTCCTCAGATCCTCAAAAGGTTCTACAGCTGCACCATCGAGAGCATCCTGACTGGTTGCATCACTGCCTGGTATGGCAACTGCTCGGTCTTTGACCGCAAGGCACTACAGAGGGTAGTGCGAACAGCCCATTATATCACCGGGGTCAAGCTTCCTGCCATCCAGGACCTCTATACCAGGCGGTGTCAGAGGAAGGCCCTAAAACATGTAGAAGACTCCAGCCACGGCAAGCGGTACCGGAGTGCCAAGTCTAGGTCCAAGAGGCTTCTAAACAGCTTCTACCACCAAGCCATAAGACTCCTGAACATCTAATCAAATGGCTACCCAGACTATTTGCATAGTCTTTTTTACACCGCTGCTACTCTCTGTTGTTATCATCTATGCATAGTCACTTTAATAACTCTACCTACGTGTACATATTACCTTAACTAACCGGTGCCCCCACACATTGACTGTACCGGTACCCCCCTGTATATAGTCTCGCTATTGTTATTTTACTGCTGCTCTTTAATTACTTGTTACTTTTATTTCTTATTCTTATCTGTATTTTTTTAAACTGCATTGTTGGTTCGGGGCTCGTAAGTAAGCATTTCACTGTTGTATGTGACTAATACATTTTTATTTAATTTGATTGGATATTAAATGAAAGATGCACATTAAGTAAGTATCTGCTGTAGGTATATTGGAATGTAGAATGTTAATGTTTTGGGTTGGTATTCTAAGGAATTTTTTCGTTTTATAGTTCATACAAATTACAAAATGACCATTGTTTCCACAGACTGCAATTATTTTGCAATTTGGGTGAACTACTCCTTTAATAAAGTAAGACCCTGTTCCACATACTGAAGTGAGAGCTGCAGTACCTCGGAGATGACAGTAGGGGGCAGCTGATCAGGGTCTCCCACAAGGATGAGGTAGAGCATGGGAATGAGTGTCTCCGTCTCGGTGGTCTGCCCTGCCTGCACACAGTGCCACAAACACAAAGACAAGGGGTTGGTCCTCACATTCATACAGCGGTCTAAGGCACTGCATCTCAATGCAAGAGGCGTCACTACAATCCTTGGTTTGAATCCAGGGTGTATCACATCCAGCCGTGATGGGGAGTCCCCATAGGGCAGCGCACAATTGGCCCAGTGTCGTTCAGGTTTGGCCAGGGTAGGCTGTCATTGAAAACAATCTTTTTTTGTTAACTGACTTAAATAAAGGTTATATAAAAAAATGTAATTCCACAGGGCTTGCAAGCTTTTATTCCAATCAAGTACCATACACCTTATTCAACTAACCATCAAGCCATCAATTCATTGAGTCAGTCGTGTTACAGCACTGGACAGGAACAAAAGCTTGCACACCGTGTATCTCCATGACGACAATGGTATATAGAACACTATTGCTGCTTTACACTATTGAAATGCAGCCAAGCTAAAGGAGCTACAAATTCTGACCACGTCCACGATGCAACTGAAGGGCTCATGTCCCAGGCACTGGAAGGCCGACTCCAGGGCGGAGCTGCAGCTCGTGCTCTGGGTACAGCAGACCACATGGGTATCCTGTAAGACACAAGGCTGGGTCTCCTGCTTCCTAATGCAAGACTATGGGAGAAAGACAGGAAAGGAAGAAGAGGAACGAGGTCAAGAAAGAGAGACAGGAAATAGAAGAGAAAGCGAGAGCTGAGAGAAAGAGGCATTTTTAATGAGATTTCTCTCCCCAAAGCAGTTTTTTCTATCCCCTTTAATTCTGAATAATAATATCTCTCCTCTTATCTGCTAAGCCCTTACACGCATGACAAAGTTGCTAACATCTGTATGCACATAATGTGGTACAGTGCCTTACCTGTTTTAGCTCGTAGCTGAGTCTGTCTCTCTCGGAGCAGTTTGTAGTTTCTCTGCCAGCTCATGGTACTTAAACACCAGCCAATAAGAGAGGGAGGAAATGAAAGAGAGAAGCCATGAACAACAACTCTGAACAAGTCTTAGGATATTAATGGGATTTGCAGTTCCTAATGCATGTCTGAGCCAAGGTCTACATTGATTATGAGCGAGACCACAGCGTATGACTAGAGCTTTGAATAGTTTGCGCAAGTGTAGGTAGGTGGCTAGCCCTCTAGCGGACCCTGCTGGCGAAAGCCTGTGGTTACCATTTGCTCAGTCTGGCAGTTTGGGCAACATCTTGGAGATTTTCTCGATGCTCTCATCTAGCTGCACTCTGCGTTGGTAGATGTCTGCGTCCTCTGACATCAGTGCTTGATGATACAGAGGAACACAGGGAAAATATATCAACGTTTGAATTTAACAATGCTATTAGCCAAGGTTGTGTTCAGCAGGAAAGAAACAGGAGCAAGATGAAAAAAATAGACACTCTCTAGAATGCTAGAGCAAAAGAAAAATGTCCAGACAGAATGTCCAGAAACAAGATAAACAGCGTACCTCAGAGAAAAGATTTTGCAGCAGGCCCACAGTGGTTTTGCTCTTTCCTGTTCCTAGGGGTCCGTGTATCCGGCAGATTTTGGGGGTCCGCTGTTGGTTTCTGATGATGGACACACTGTTTTCTCACCGCCCTCACCTGGCTTGGGTTGTAACCCTGGGACAAACACATCATATAGATGTATTGTTAACATACAATTACTAGAAAACCTGTATACAAGGCAATTATCACACATGCAAGGGGCCACCTGATATCAAACAAAACATTTGACAGATTTACAATTGTATACTAAAGAAACAAAGCAAATTCAAATTATTTGAATGTTGATAAAGACTCACAGGAGTCACACAAATACTCTGTAGTTGGTTACCCAATAGTTCCACAAAGGAATAACTTACATTTAAAAAACGCCAAACTCTCCCAATTCAAATGCCTATTATAATGAAGTTCAGGTTGGGGAGTATGAGACCTGTGGGCTGAGGAGGGGTGGGACTACTCCCTCATGGTGCTGACCCGGAGCTCACCACATCACAGTGCACCGCCTGCTTGTTCACCGACGTCACGTTGCCCCGGGTCCTTATCATCAGGTTCAGGGTGGGGCACTGGCCTGAAGGGCGGCAAAGAAATACATCACACCACGTTTTAAATAAAGTGCATTTAAAACGATCCACACACTAATGGTGTAAAACAATACAATATGTTACATACAGTACAGCATAATAATACAATATATACATCCATATTTATGATGAGAATGGATGAATAGGAGGTAACAACAGAAAATAACAATGGAAGAAGTTAAAGAAACACGACAGTCTTTTGTGTAGAGGATATTTATATTCAACTTGTCTTTCCATATCAATACAACCCCGTTCCCTCTTTCCATGTAAGCCTATCCCTTCCTGGCCTCTTACACACAAACGTACACTCACCCACACCTCTGTTGAAAAGATTGGATCTCTGCACATAGCCAAAATGTTCCTTGGGATCCAGAAAGCCCTGCTCGTGCCGTTGGGCACCTGTATTCTAGGACAGCCATAGAATGACCAGGTCATGCTCCTTAGGGTACAGCTGACGGGGGTCATTATTGGCAGTAATGCTCGCGGACAAAAATAAGTTTGTTGTGTGGATCAGCCTTGTGACACAGCATTACAAATAAACACAATTTATATTTTTAGTATCATCAAATTTGTATCATCAACGTTTATAGTATGTCGATTCTCGTGCAAGCGTCAAGCTTCGTTGCTTTTAAGGTTAGCGTAAGCAATATAATCTGTTACTTTAGTAAGCTTACCTGTAAAACTAACATTGCAAAACACTGTGGCTGTACTCATTTGCAAAAGTTTCAAATTCTGATACCACCTTTCCTGATTCCTTGTTCTTTAGCCATTCACCTGAAAGCTTTGATGAGAGAAAGGAATTTAGACTTTAATTTAAGAGATCGATGCTAAAAGACGGCCATTTCCAATAGCTTCATGACTCATTACTCACAACTCTAAAGTTAGCCAAAATATTAATGCTCTTTGTAATGCTATATTGACTATCATTTTCAGTTGCCAATAGCCTAAATGAACCTAAAATCACACCTAAACGAGTTACAATCTACACTGAACAAAAATATAAAACGCAACATGCAACAATTTCAAAGACTTTACAGTTCACATAAGAAAATCAGTCAATTGAAATAAATGCATTAGAACCTAATCTATGGATTTCACATGACTGGGAATACAGATATGCATCGTTGGTCACAGATACCGTTAAAAAAGTAGGGCTGTGGATCAGAAAACCAGTCAGTATCTGGTGTGACCTCCATTTGCCTCATGCAGTGCGACACATCTCCTTCGCATAGAGTTGGTCAGACTGTGGATTGTGGCCTGTGGAATGTTGTCCCACTCCTCTTCAATGGCTGTGCGAATATAGTTGCTGGATATTGTCGGGAACTGAAACACGCTGTCATACACGTTGATCCAGAGCATTCCAAACTGCTCAATAGGTGACATGTCTGGTGAGTATGCAGGCCATTGAAGAACTGGGACATTTTCAACTTCCAGAAATTGTGTACAGATCCTTGCAACATGCATTATCGTGCTGAAACATGGTGATGGCGGCGGATGAATGGCATGACAATGGGCCTAAGGATCACATGGTGATCACATGGTGATGGCGGTGGATGAATGGCACGACAATGGGCCTAAGGATCCTCGTCACGGTATCTCTGCGCATTCAAATTGCCATCGATAAAATGCAATTGTGTTCGTTGTCCGTAGCTTATGCCTGCCCATACCATAACCCCACCGCTACCATAACCCCACCATCACAATGTTGACATCAGCAAACTGCTCGCCCGCACAACGTCTGCTATCTGCCCGGTACAGTTGAAACCGGGATTCATCCATGAAGAGCACATTTCTCCAGCGTGCCAGTGGCCATTGAAGGTGAGCATTTTCCCTCTGAAGTCGGTTACGACGCCAAACTACAGTCAGGTCAAGACCCCGGTGATGACGATGAGCACGCAGATGAGCTTCCCTGAGACGGTTTCTGACAGTTTGTGAAGAAATGTTTCAGTTGTGCAAACCCATAGTTTCATCAGCTGTCTAGGTGGTTGGTCTCAGATGATCCTGCAGGTGAAGAAACCCGATGTGGAGGTCCTGGGCTGGCATGGTTACACATGGTCTGAAGTTGTGAGGCTGGTTGAACATACTGCCAAATGATAGAGAAATGAACGTTAAATTATCTTGCAACAGCTCTGGTGGACAGTCCTGCAGTCAGCATGCCAATTGCACCCTCTCTCAAAACTTGAGACATCTGTGGCATTGTGTTGTGTGACAAAGCGGTACATTATAGAGTGGCCGTCTATTGTCCCCAGCACAAGGTGCAACTGTGTAATGATCATGCTGTTTAATCAGCTTCTTGATATGCCACAACTGTCAGGGTGATGGATTATCTTGGCAAAGGAGAAATGCTCCCTAACAGGGATGTAAACAAATTTGCGCACAAAATTTGAGAGAAATAAGCTTTTTGTGCATATGGAACATTTCTGGGATCTTTTATTCCAGCTCATGAAACATGACACCATCACTTTACGTGTTGCGTTTATATTTTTGTTCAGTATACATTCTTTACTGTTAAACTCTAAGGTTGGGTTAATGATTTTTCATCCCTATTAAAGACATTTATTGTAAACAAACTTCAACACTGTCTCAGAAGCTCGACTAATAGCACATTAAACATTGAAATGTTATGTAGGAAAGATAAGGGAGAGTATTTTGATTATGATAGGTTAAAGTCGTTTGTTTTTGTGTCCTTCACTCTAAAGGTTTCAGCTCGACAACTGTTCAAATTAACACTCAACCTCCAGAAATACTCCATTCCTGTCTAATATGTGCAACTAATAATATACACAAGCACAGAATAAGTGACATTACCTTGCTCGCTTTCACGTTGATGTTACAGTCTGGAACCATCTGACTGCATGTCATCATCATAGGTAGTTTCGATTTCAGAGCAAAAGAAGAATAGTATCAACCATATGCTTAACTCTAAGCAGGTCTTAATCTTATAGAACAAGGGTGTCAAACTATTTGCCCCAGGGTCCACATTCAGTCTTCAACAATGTCCGGAGGGCCGCACTCAATTTTTTATATCTGCTCGCTGTCAAAATTTGCTAAAAAACTGTCCTCTCCCTCTAATTTTTGACAGACAAGAAACGTATATATTTTATATTTGAGATTGTTCAAAGTAGCCACCCTTTGCATGGATGACAGCTTTGCACAGGCTTGGTATTCTCTCAACCAGCTTCATAAGGTAGTCACCTGGAATGCTTTTCCAACAGTCTTGAAGTAGTTCCCACATAAACTGAGCACTTGTTGGCTGCTTTTCCTTCACTCTACGGTCCAACTCATCCCAAACCATCTCAATTGGGTTGAGGTCAGGTCATTGTGGAGGCCAGGTCATCTTATGTAGCACTCCATCACTCTCCTTCTTGGTCTATAGCCCTTACACAGCCTGGAGATGTGTTTTGGGTCATTGCCCTGTTGAAAAGCAAATTATAGTCCCACTAAACCCAAACCAGATGGAATGGCATATCGCTGCAGAATGCTGGTTAAGTGTGCCTTGAATTCTAAATAACTCACTGTCAGTGTCACCAGTAAAGCACCCCCACACCACCTCCTCCATGCTTCACGGTGGGAACCACACATGCGGAGATCATCCGTTCACCTACTCTGCATCTCACAAAGACACGGCGGTTGGATTCAAAAATCTCAAAGAACAGATTTCCACCGGTCTAATGTTCATTGCTTGTGTTTCTTGGCCCAAGCAAGTCTATTTTTTCTTGTTGGTGTCCTTTAGTAGTGGTTTCGTTGCAGAAATTCGACCATGAAGACCTGATTCACGCAGTCGCTACTGAAGAGTTGATGTTGAGATGTGTTTGTTGCTTGAACTGTGTGAAGCATTTATTTGGGCTGCAATCTGAGGTGCAGTTATTTGCCCATTTCTGGAGGCTGGTAACTCTAATGAACTTATTCTCTGCAGCAGAGGTAACTCTGGGTCTTCCTTTTCTGTGGCGGTCCTCATGAGAGCCTGTTTCATCATTGCGCTTGATGGATTTTTGGACTGCACTTGAAGAAACTTTCAAAGTTCTTGAAAGTTTCCAGATTGACTGACCTTCATGTATTTAAGTAATCTCTTTGCTTATTTGAGCAGTTCTTTCCCTAACATGGACTTGGTCTTTGACCAAATAGGGCTATCTTCTGTATACTAACCCTACCTTGTCACAACACATCTGAAGGAACCAAATTCCACAAATTAACATTTAACAAGGCAAACCTGTTAATTGAAATGCATTCCAGGTGACATCCTCATGAATCTGGTTGAGATAATGCCAAGAGTGTGCAAAGCTGTCATCGTGGCAAAGGGTGGCCATTTTTACGGAGAGTGCCATTTTGAACAATCTCAAATATAAAATATATTTTGATATATTGATTCTCTCGATCTCTGTATTGTAGCTAGGTCGCCCTATGATGATCCAAATATCTTAGAGCCCAAACACTGTAACTGGCAAGAAGGGATCCATGGATATTTCTTCGTCTGGGGAGTGTGTGGAAATAAATGTTCACACATTACTCTCAAAGAGAAAACTGAAAATACCAAATGAACGCTACTGACCAGCGTCATTTATATGTATTTAACCTTTATTTTGACAGGAAGGCAATGCTGAGACCAAGGCCTCTTTTCCAGATGAGCCCTGTACAGAAAATCAAATATTTGTATTTGTCACATGTGTCGAATACAAGTAAATGCTTACTTACAAGCCCTTAACTAACAATGAAGTTAAGAAAAATAAGTGTTAACTAAAAAATGTAAAACTATGTTGAGGGAGAGGTTGTTGTTCTGGCACCACACGGCCAGGTCTCTGACCTCCTCCCTATAGGCTGTCTCATCGTTGTCGGTGATCAGACCTACCACTGTTGTGTCATCTGCAAACTTAATGATGGTGTTGCAGTCATGAGTGAACAGAGAGTACAGGAGGGGACTGAGCACGAACCCATGAGGGGCCCCCGTGTTGAGGATCAGCGTGGCGAATGTGTTGCAGAGGGAGGTGTATAGTCCCAGGGTCCTTAGCTTGAGCTGTCCTGAGCTGTAGTCAATGAATAGCATTCTCACATACTGTAGGTGTTTCTTTTGGCCAGTTGGGAAAGAGAAATGTGGAATGCAATAGAGATTACATCATCTGTGGATCTGTTGGGGCAGTATGTAAATTGGAGTGGGTCTAGTGTTTCTGGAATATGGTGTTGATGTGAGCCATGACCAGCCTTTCAAAGCACTTCATGGCTACAGACATGACTGCTATGGGTTAGTAGTAATTTAGGCAGGTTAGGTTACCTTAGTGTTCTTTGGCACAGGGACTATGGTGGTCTGCTTGAAACATGTTGGTATTACAGACTCAGTCAGGGACAGGTTGAAAATGTCATTTAAGACACTTGCAAGATGGTCAGCGCATGCTCGGAGTACACGTCCTGGTAATCCGTCTGGCCCTGCAGCCTCCTGAATGTTGACCTGTTTAACGGGATCTGTGTCCCTATACCAGGAAGGTTGTTGCTAATGTGCGCTAATGTGACTAGAATGACATTGTAAGTAACATCCAACTTTCCAGGACATGTCTTAAATGTGCAGAAAGATTAACAAGAATTTAATCTAACTGCACTGTCCAATATACAGTAGCAATTACACTGCACAACAACAAAACAATTTTAGCACGGCACTTGGTTTGATACATTCACCTCTGAAGGTAAATAATGTTCTTACATTCAGTAATCTTGCTCTGATTTGTCATCCTGAGGGTCCCAAAGATAAAATGTAGCATCATTTTCTTAAATAAAATACATTTTTACATTCAAATGTAGGATCTGGGTTCTAAAGTTTGAACCCCTGCTGTTTCTCCATTCAAATGATTTCAAGAATATGCATATCCTTGCTTCATGTCCTGAGCTACAGGCACTTAGATTTGGGTGTCATTTTAGGCGGGAAAAAAAGGGTCAGATCCTTAAGAGCGTCTTACACACAGTCTACGGAGAGTGTGATCACATAGTCGTCCGAAACAGCTGATGCTCTCATGCATGTTTCAGTTTTACTTGCCTCGAAGCGAGCATAGAAGTAATTTAGCTCATCTGGTAGGCTTGTGTCACTGGGCAGCTCGCGGCTGAGCTTCCCTTTGTAGTCTGTAATAGTTTTTAAGCCCTGTCACATCTGACAAGCGTTGGAGCCGGTGTAGTACGATTCGATCTTCGAGTTAGTGAGGGAGAGATGAGTCTCCAGCTTCAGTGATTTTTGCAATTCGATCCAGTCATTTGGCAGCAGAGAACTGGAAGGAAAGGTGGCCAAAAGAGGAGTTGGCTTTGGGGGTGACCAGTGAAATATACCTGCTGGAGCACGTGCTACAGGTGGGTGCTGCTATGGTGACCAGTGAGCTGAGATAAGGTGGGGCTTTACCCAGCAAGGACTTATAAATGACCTGGAGCCAGTAGGTTTGGTGACGAATATGAAGCGAGGGCCAGCCAATGAGAGCATACAGGTCGCAGTGGTGGGTAGTATATGGGCTTTGGTGACGAAACAGATGGCACTGTGATAGACAGCATCCAGTTTGCTGAGTAGAGTGTTGGAGGCTATTTTGTAAATGACATCACCGAAGTCAAGGATCGGTAGGATAGTCAGTTTTACGAGGGTATTTGGCAGCATGAGTGAAGGATGCTTTATTGCGAAATAGGAAGCCAATTCTAGATTTAATTTTGGATTGGAGATGCTTAATATGAGTCTGGAAGGAGAGTTAACAGTCTAACCAGACACCTAGGTATTTGTAGTTGTCCACATATTCTAAGTCAGAACCGTCCAGAGTAGTGATGCTAGGCGGGTGGGCAGGTGCGAGCAGCGATCGGTTGAAGAGCATGCATTTAGTTTTACTTGCATTTAAGAGCAGTTGGAGGCCACGGAAGGAGAGTTGTATGGCATTGAAGCTCGTCTGGATTTAGTTAACACAGTGTCCAAAGAAGGGCCAGAGGTATACAGAATGGTGTTGTCTGCGTAGAGGTAGATCAAAGAATAACCAGCCGCAAGAGCGACATCATTGATGTATACAAAGAAAAGAGTCAGCCCGAGAATTGAACCCTGTGGCACCCCCATAGAGACTGCCAGAGGTCCGGACAACAGGCCCTCCGATTTGACACACTGAATTCTATCTGAGAAGTAGTTGGTGAACCAGGCGAGGCAGTCATTTGAGAAACCAAGGCTGTTGAGTCTGCTGATAAGAATGTGGTGATTGACAGAGTCGAAAGCCTTGGCCAGGTCGATGAATAACATAGTATTATCTTTTGTCGATGCCGATTATGATATCGTTTAGGACCTTGAGCGTGGCTGAGGTGCACTCATGACCAGCTCGGAGACCAGATTGCATAGCGGAGAAGGTACGGTGGGATTCGAAATGTTCGGTGATCTGTTTGTTAACTTGGCTTTCGAAGGCCTTAGAAAGGCAGGGTAGGATAGATATAGGTCTGTAGCAGTTTGGGTCTAGAGTGTCTCCCCCTTTGAAGAGGGGGATGACTGCGGCAGCTTTCCAATCTTTAGGGATCTCAGACGATACGAAAGAGGTTGAACAGGCTAGTAGTAATAGGGGTTGCAACAACTGCGGCGGATCATTTTAGAAAGAGAGGGTCCAGATTGTCTAGCCCAGCTGATTTGTAGGGGTCCAGATTTTGCAGCTCTTTCAGAACATCAGGTATCTGGATTTGGGTGAAGGAGAAATGGGGGAGGCTTGGGCAAGTTGCTGTGGGGGGTGCAGAGCTGATGACCGGGTTAGGGGTAGCCAGGTGGAAAGCAACTTATTGAAATTCTAGATAATCGTAGATTTATTGGTGGTGACAGTGTTAACTAGCATCAGTGCATTGGGCAGCTGGGAGCAAGTGCTCTTATTCTCCATGGACTTTACAATGTCCCAGGACTTTTTGGAGCTATTTGCATCCTGTAGCACATTCTGTTTGAAAAAGCTAGCCTTTGCTTTCCTAACTGCCTGTGTATATTGGTTCCTAACTTCCCTGAAAAGTTGTCCTCATGTGCAGTTGCAAACCGTAGTCTGGCATTTTCATGACGGTTTTGGAGCAGTGGCTTCTTCCTTGCTGAGCAGCCTTTCAGGTTATGTCGATATAGGACTCGTTTTACTGTGGATATAGATACGTTTGTACCTGAACGAGTCTTCTTCATGAGCGCATCTCCTTCCTAAGCTGAATGACGGCTGCGTGTTCGCATGGTGTTTATACTTGCGTGCTATTGTTTGTACAGATGAACGTGGTACCTTCAGGTGTTTGGAAATTGCTCCCAAGGATGAACCAGACTTGTAGAGGTCTACAAAAAAAATTCTGAGGTCTTGCTGATTTCTTTTGAGTTTCCCATGATGTCAATTAGCCTATCAGAAGCTTCTAAAGCCATGACATCATTTTCTGGAATTTTCCAAGCTGTTTAAAGGCACAGTCAACTTAGTGCATGTAAACTTCTGACCCACTGGAATTGTGATACAGTGAATTATAAGTGAAATAATCTGTCTGTAAACAATTGTTGGAGAAATTACTTGTGTCATGCACAAAGTAGATGTCCTAACTGACTTGCCAAAACTATAGTTTGTTAACAATACATTTGATGCGTGGTTAAGTGTAACCTAAGTGTATGTAAACTTCCGACTTCAACTGTATGCACAGTTGCTTGTGAAAGTATTCCCCACCCTTATTTTTCCTATTATATTGCCTTACAACCTGGAATTTAAATGTATTTTTGGGGGGTTTGTATCATTTGATTTACACAACATGCCTACCCCTTTGAAGATGCTAAATATTTTTTATTGTGAAACCAACAAGAAAAAAAAGGAAAAAACTGGAAACTATTCACCCCCCAAAGTCAATACTTTGTAGAGCCACCTTTTGCAGCAATTACAGCTGCAAGTCTCTTGTGGTATGTCTCTATAAGCTTGGCACATCTAGCCACTGGGATGCTTGCCCATTCTTCAAGGCAAAACTGCTCCAGCTCCTTCAAGTTGGATGGGTTCCATTGGTGTACAGAAATCTTTAAGTCACACCACAGATTCTCAAATGGATTGAGGTCTGGGCTTTGACTAGGCCATTCCAAGACATTTAAATGTTTCCCCTTAAACCACGAGTGTTGCTTTAGCAGTATGCTTAGGGTCATTGTCCTGTTGGAAGGTGAACCTCCGTCACAGTCTCAAATCTCTGGAAGACTGAAACAGGTTTCCCTCAAGAATTTCCTTGTATTTAGCGCCATCCATCATTCCTTCAATTTTTGAAGTTTCCCAGTCTCTGCCGATGAAAAACATCCCCACAGCATGATGTTGCCACCATCATTCTTCACTTCACAATTGTGTTCTCGGTGTGATAAGAGATGTTGGGTTTGAGCCAGACGTAACGTTTTCCTTGATGGCCAAAAGCTAAATTTTATAGTCTCATCTGACCAGAGTACCTTTTTCCATATGTTTGGAGAGTCTCCCACATGCCTTATGAGGAACACCAAACATGTTTTCTTATTTTTTTCTTTAATTAAGCATTTTTTTCTTTAATTAAGCTTAAAGTGGTCCTATGGACAGATACTCCAATCTCCGCTGTGGAACTTTGCAGCTCCTTCAGGGTTATCTTTGGTCTCTTTGTTGCCTCTCTGATTAATGCCCTCCTTGCCTGGTCCGTGAGTTTTGGTGGGCGGCCCTCTCTTGGCAGGTTTGTTGTGGTGCCAAATTCTTAAAAAACATTAATAATGGATATAATGGTGCTTCATGGGATGTTCAAAGTTTGGGATATTTTTTTATAACCCAACTCTGATCTGTACTTTGTCACTGACCTGTTTGGAGAGCTCCTTGGTCTTCATGGTGCCGCTTGCTTGGCGGTGCCCCTTGCTGAGTGGTGTTGCCTTTCAGAACAGGTGTATATATGTATATACACTGTGATCATGTGACAGATCATGTGACACTAAGATTGCACACAGGTTGACTTTATTTAACTAATTATGTGACTTCTGAAGGTAATTGGTTGCACCAGATCTTATTTAGGGGCTTCATAGCAAAGGGGGTGAATACATCTGCACGCACCAATTTTCAATTTCTTTATGTAATTTTTTTTTTTTAAACAAGTAATTTTTTTCATTTCACTTCACCAATTTGGACTATTTTGTGTATGTCCATAACATGAAATCCAAATAAAAATCAATTTAAATTACAGGTTGTAATGCAACAAAATAGGAAAAACTCCAAGGGGGATTAATACTTTTGCAAGGCACTGTATGTGTATTCCATAAAGCTTGCTAGTCAGCGTCTAGCAAGGACTAGTGAGCTGTATCCTCCAAATAACAGCTTTAATATTCTTCTGCATTTGGATATTTATGCAAACTTCTACCAAGTAGTTGTAGTTATTGCCATAGATAATAACATGCTACTTTGGGCCATTTGGTAGAGTTGTCTCCCCAGCTGGTCTCCGGCAAATTGAAAGGACATAAATACCTAGAACATTCAAGGGAAGGCAAAGACTGTAAGTAGGTACGCTACATATTTTACACTTGTGAATTAGATCGAGATTATTTATCTTGCTAGCCAGCCAGCTAATGTCTACAGTGACATGAGTATAATGTGACAGTTTTAGGAGCTAGATGGCGTTTTCCATGCCACATTCACGTGCTAGCCGGAACTAGGAAACTGGGATAGTTTCAACTTGCTTACTGGTTGTAGTTAATCACGTGCCTCATTCAACGAGTTTCCTAATTCCAACTAAGATGTAAACGTGATGTCAGTGATGTTCAGATCAGAAAGTCAGAGCTCTAGAAAGATGCCAGAGTTTCTGACTTGGAATTCCGAGTTCGATGACTGTTAAAAAAAAAATCCCGGTCAGAGCTACTTTTTTCCCCTGAGTTCTCAGTTGTCTTGAACGCACTGAAGTTTGGAAGTCTGACATTTCTGAGTTCTCAGTTGTTTTCAACAGGGCATTACTATCAGTGTTAGCATGTCCGGTAACAAATTAGAGTGGCAGAATAAGTATCATGCAAATTATTTGTTGTTGTGACAGTAAAGAATGTTAGTAATGACACGTGAGACTGCTGAAAACGTTTATTGAAACGAGAAAAGTGTCAGTAGTTTGCTTACGATGACGTCAGAGTTACGCTAATTACATGGGAGAACCCTACGGATGTACCCTTTTCTGGGGCGTGGTCACGTTAAACCATGCCTCGCAGTGTGTATCTATGGGCTGCTATAGCATTAGCTAGCCTGACAAAAACAGCAGTATAATTAAAAACTAGCAGTATTCCAATCTTGTAGATTTATCATAATTGTGGGTTAATTAGGACTACAGCGACATATTCCATCCCTTGATTGAGGTATGTTTTCCCAGCCATATACCACGCTGGGCTCTGGTTGTATACATTCTGGCATAGCACCATTCCGACTAGTAGAGAGAAGAAATTAACAAAAGTCATATTCTTATGGCTAGCTGTAACGTTAGCTAGCAGTGTCAGGCACCTTTCCCCAACAAAAGGGCAAGGGGGATACTGTTAGTAAAACGTTTACTGGAGACAGGAGACCAAGTGGAGACATAGGACGAGGTGGATAATTATATAATAAGGCCGTTTTATTCAAGTGTAATGATATCAGGCAAAGCGTGCAGCACGGCCCCTTTCTGTCTGATTCTTATGAAATCATCGGAGAAGAGGCCGCTCTGGACAGTTCATACAGATTATATAGTCAACTAGCAAAGTAGGTTGATCTGGTAGTCTGGCCTTCCGATTGATCGATCTGGGTCGTGGGTTGTCCTGTCCAGGCCTGATGTCGACATTCCATTGGTTCTTCCCACAGTTCTTTGTCTTTTGCTCCAACCTTGAGTTGTGTGTGTGTGTGTGATTGTCATGGGGGAGGGGAGTTGTGGGTGTCGTGTATATATCTAATGAGTCCAGCATATGTACAAGAGAAAGAGGGGGTTGTGTGCATTTTGTATAAAAGATAGCTTATGTTGAGAAGTTGTTATTTCAAGTTTCCAGTGTCTATTACAATTTCTTACAAATCCCCCTCTTCACGTCTTATAGACGTGAATAAACTAGTTAAAATTTGTCAGAAGACAAATTTTTGATTCCCCCTCTTCACGTCTCACAAGAGACGTGACATAAAAGTTTCTTAGTCCTCAAATGGATAGACAGGTCCAGCTTCCCCATCATCAAGCAATGGGAACCTTTGGGCCCTTTCCTGACTAGGGTCTATGGCGGCAGTGATAACACGGCTAGCAAGCGTGCGCGCACATGGAATGCAACAGCATCCACAAAGTACAAGAATGCTCGCAAAAACGGAAATAGATATTAGGATAGAGGAAACCAGCGTCTTATATTTGCCAAAAGCATCCATCCATGAGTCCCACATAGGAGTGTCCACTCCAGAATGCTGTTTCATCTTACCATTAAGGGTACGAAGTCCCTCCAATGCTACAGTCAGACTCCCATCCGTAGCTGTGTTATTGGGAATGAAAGTACAACACTGCTCACCAAACATTGCTCAGACCCCCCCGCGTTCAGCCAATAACATATCAACCGCGATTCTATTTTGAAATGCCATCAGGGATGTGGCTGCCAATTGTCCATGGACCGCCTCGAAGCCTTGTTGAGTCCAATTGCCCAGTTTCTGGACATTAAAATGAATGTAGTTAATTCTTTCCACATTTTTATTAACTGTACAACCCCAACAGACAGAAGATTCAAACCCAGCTGTCACTTGGTCCACCAGTTTATATTCATCTAGCACCCCCTAGGGACACCAATAGCATCAATGTAAGTTGAGTCGTAAATGAGCAAGGACCAAAAAGGATACCACTCCAATAACTATACCTGGAGTGGCCAACCACACATTAGTAACCCAAAAAACGAGAATATGTTAAACCCTCAGGTCCATCCCTCTATACAACCTGTACCAGGTGGGCTCGTCGCCACCCGGGAACTTCAAACCTTCACAACAGGGAAGACAAACATCACTTTTTATTCATTCGACAACATCAACTACAGCAAACCAAGGGTCCTCCTCTGTCAAGCCCACTCTCCTGCGGATGCTTGTTTTCGTATCAGCCTCTCCAACTGGAGCATCAAGCAACGGCATCATACCAGAGGCCCCCTACACATCTGTAACAGACTTCTTCAAACAAGGTATGATACAGGCAACACAGAAATTAAAAACAACAACTAGTGTCAGAAATCCAGTAATCATCATTGCAGCGTACTTACCAAACCAACCACCCAGCCAGGGGAACAGTCCACTCTCCTCCACACCTGCAAGACCCTCCATCTCCATTGATAACCTTGCCAACCCACTCAGAGCTTTTGAAATGCTCCCATCCGGACTAGTATTGTTAGGAACAAACGTGCAACACTGTTCTACAATCTTTTTACATACACCTCCCTGGTTGGCCAGACTTATGTCCAGTGTTAGTCTATTGTGTCTACTGGTTTGAGAGGTAGCATCCAATTGTTCAGCCATCCCTGTAAGTGCTTTGTGGGTGTATTTAACAAACCATCATTAATTATAGTAGATAGAATTGATCCAGACCTTTTGTTTTAGCATCAACAATAGCTGGGCCAATGATGGGCATCAGATGCCACAGGCCATCATTCCTGTTTGATGTCTGGTATTCGTGGGGGACCCCTATTGGGACCCCAACAGGTTGGTGTGCATGTTATCTGTACCCTCGGACCAAGGAGCATCACGTTTCTGCCGTCTCCTGGGTTGGTCCCAAGCCTCTGTGTCATGTGCAGCCCCCAGAAGTTGATTAGCTATAACCTCAATAATAGGCAATGGTGGTATCAGACTGGCCAAAGCACATGTGCAACGACAATTTCCTTTCAAAATGGGGTCAACCGCCTGGCAGGTCCACACATCCACCATACATCAGCAACACCTCTAGTTAATAGTGGCATTAGTGATGCAGGTAGTAGTAGGGAGCCTCCCATAGTCTATACCTCTACCTGTACCAGTGATACAGCTGTAATATCCCCCATATGCCTTAACTCCCCACGGTGCCTTCTGGGGAGAGACTTCTAGGAACACAAGACTCAGAGTCTTACACAGGGTTGAATTTGGCTTAAGCTTTCCAATATGCACATCCAACCTTCCCCATTACTTAGGACAAATGGGTGAGCAGCCAGAATAGGTCTGGCATGTCCACATACGACACAGTCCTTTCTATTAAGTGTTTTGTAGGCCAACCACATATTCTCCCTTTCCTCATAACCAGTTTCAGTCCCCAATTGTTCACTATCTGAGATGTCTTTTATATTTATCACCTGTACCGGATTAGAGAGCTTAGGTGGTGGTGTGGGACTTGGTCTTGAAGTGGTGGAGGAGGCCGGCTGAACCCTGGTCCGTTGGAACTGGTGGTGGTTCTGGCAGCACTGTGATGGTATCATCCCCATAGTATCCCAAACAGACAGCTCAGGACCACAAGCAGTTCTGTAAAGCCCCATCCTCTCCCAGAGAACACATCACCAGCCAGAGATCAAGCAACACTTTCACTTATATGAACGTACACAGTGAGGAAAGGTCGGGGGCAGGGAATTCTTCATTAAGGAGTTGATCCCCGAACTCTATTAGTAACGGTTCTTCTCCTTAACTCTGTGATCATTCGGCAGTGTCAGTGTGTCTCACCCTCCAAGTGCGATATGCCCCCAGGTCGAGTGAATCACCTTCTCCCTTAATTCACCTGCAATGCATAAAATCTTGGACATACAGGTTTGGTTAACAAACAGTTTCTCATTTGTTCTATCTGATTATATATTTAACTTCTATGCCTATTTTTTAGCTAGAAATTTTTAATTTTACATAAGTTTATTACCAATAGGCCCCATCCTATCCTAGACCACAATGTACCCTCCCCCGTTTGATACCTGGCTCTGGCCAGGTATGTATCTGTGCTGCTTATATATGTTAAACCCTTTCTCTCCTATCTTATTTCACAGCCTACCTTGCTCATTTCCTGGTCCACCCTCCTCACTCTGCTCTCAAACCTTCAAGGTCTCAACAGTGCGGGGTAGACCCCTCTGTCTGCCCTTTTTTAATAATAGTCAATAACAACTATGTGTTCCTTTGCAATATTAACTAAGTGTCTCACTGTTTTGACTTTATCTGAAACCATGGATTTAAAACTAACAACATGTCTTATAGTGTCAATCTCTAAAGTCCTTACATAACTTTAATAAACCTATCTCTATCTTGTATCCCAACTGACACAAATTCATTATTCTCACTACATTTCCCCGTGAGTGATCAAGTCACTGAAAAATGCAACAACAACAGAAAATAGGTCAAAAGGTTACACCTACATTCGTTTTCCATACCATATCTAGACATACCAAAAGAACCCTTTATCTTCTCTAAGTCCCTTGCCTAAATAAAACTCAGAAAGTAAAACTCCTATTCCAATATGAGTGTATTCTTTTAAGATATCTTGTCTCTGGGAACACGGAAACCCTTATCCTAAACATTTACTGCAAAAAACACAATTATGTCACCAGCACTCAACCAGCCTCCCCGTCGGCTGGGAGACCGTTGAGTGCTGCAATACTGACATCTTCTGTCCATTCTCTGCACAGCTCTCCACCCACTCTTATTCAACCTTCTCAATTTGAGACATATTAGTTTCTTATTTTAACTATTGTTTTAATTTAAAAATCGAATTTAGCTGTGTAAATCAGCTCTGACTTCTGTCAGTGTTCTAGAAGGAATTGGAGCTGGAGTGCAATGTGTGAGGTGGTGCCAAGGTGCGCCTGATTTACCTTTGACCTGAACTGAGTGTGAAGTAACCTCCTTCACTTCGTACAGTTCAGTCCACCTGGGTTCCAGCCACTTTCTCTTGTGGACTTTTACCCCACCCAGTCACCAATTTTTTCCTTCAGTGATGGCGGATCTCCCGTCAGCTCCCCCATTTGGACCTTGTGAATCTGTGTGGAGAGAGCTGCAGAAAGTTCCGTCAATTATCAGACATTACAATTTGTTATACATCAAGGGCGGGCATATGACCTCCCTTCCTTGGTGGACCAAGCATGACTCTTCCAGCCATTATCTCATGAGGAGAGAGATGGGTGCCTGCACCTGGCGAGGCTCTCATGGCCATCAATGCCAGGGGCAGGGCTTCAACCCACGTCAACTTCGAACCTGCACATATATTTGATTGACGCGTTCCACGAGACTTTTGAGATTGTGGCCTGTACACTAACCCAAACTTGTGCACAATACCCAATCTTTCCTCCACCTGTCTCAGGTGTTGGTTACTGAAATGGGACCCGTTTGTCGGATCGGATTTGCCTTGGAACTCCATACCTTGGTATGAGTTCGGTTTGCAGCCACTTAATGACCGATTTTGCATCCTCCCTTGCTGTTGGCATTGCCTCAACCCATTTAGAGAACCTGTCTACCATAACTAACAGGTACCTTTTTCCATTTGTCACATTGTCTTGCCCCATATCTGTGTAATCTATGCTGATGTCCTGAAAACAAGCATTTGGGACTGGGTATGAACCCATGGGCGTTTGATATGGTTTCTTTGGATTGTGGCTACCACAAATAGTACACTCGTCACAAAACAAATCTGTCATGTCTTTCATGTGGGGGTGCCACCAGATGTGGGACACCTTCTGTAAAGTTTTCAGTTTGCCTTCGTGTGTGGGCCCATGAGCTTCTCGTATTAGTTCTGGACAGAGGTTTGCAGGGGCCACTAGTCTGCCATCATGGCATCTCCACAGTTCATCAGGTCCTTTGGTGGCCCCTTTCTGTCCCCATACTGAGTGTTCATAGGGTCCTGCTGAAAACTGGAATTCCTTTATGTGTTGCCCTGTGAGCTCAGTCCGAGCTGGTTGGATCTGAAGTATCATTTGTCTCGGGGTGTATGCACCAGCTTTCTTGGCTGCTTTGTCAGCTGCATCATTTCCCTCGCTGACTCTGTTTTTCAGTTGTTGATGTCCTTTATGGTGAAGTTGCGTCTAACCCATTGTGGTCCATCAGTATGGACTGCTCCATGAGCATACGCTGAGTCGGTGTAGATGTTTGCAGTCTTTCCTTCAGCTCTTTCCAGAGCTTGTGTCAACCCTATGATTTCAGCTAATTGGGCTGATGCAGGTTGTGGGATGATGGCAGATTCCAAAATCACATGTGATCTATCCGGGAGCTGCTGTACCACTGCGTATGCTGCTATGTTCCCTTCCTCTCCTCTATAGCAGCATCCATCTGTGTATAACCATAGGTCCGGGTTGGTGAGTGGTTCGTTCCCCAGGTCAGGTCTTAGTTTCAATTCTTGTGCAGCTCTTTCTGCACAGGAATGGGGTAGACCTTCTTCAGCATTGAGTGCGTCTGCCATGTTTTTGTCAGTGTTGACAAATGTGATGTGTGATTGTGTGCATTTATTCTGGATTTTCGTTTTTAGTTCAATGTGGTCCAGTTTGGAGGAGTGATACATCAACACTCTACTCTCCCCCTCTTAGTCTAGGGGCGTATCCTCGTCCCCTATTGGCCAGAAACTGGCTTTGGGCCGGGGTTATTGGGTGCGGACACTGTCGCACCATGTGCCCAGCTTGTTTACAATTATGACAGCTTCCATAAGATCCAGAGTACCTCTGGGGCTGTCCCCATGTGGGTGAATAATTTGATTGTGGTAGTGGGTAGTAGAGTTGTAGTGGTGGTTCCGACGAAGGGTATGGCTGAAGCGGGTAGGCATACGGCAGTTGGAATGGCTGCTCCTGGGGTGGGTGTATAGGTGGTCCCTGCTGGGTGAAGATGGGTAGTTGTTGTTGCTGTATCATTCGGGAAACAGTTTTTTCAATAATTTGTGAGATTTCTTGTTGGTCTTCAGCCACCATCTGTTTCTTGGGTTTCTCTCCTTTCTGGGCCTCTTTCAATTGTAGTTTCAAAAGTTGTACCTGTAGGGACTGGACTTGTGTTTCAGCCCCTCCCTTATCCTTATTGTATTGGGTGATGTGGTGATGCACATGGGAGTTGAACTGAGCCTGGGGAAGTGCCATTAACCCCACAGTGCCCCTGAGATGGGTTGGGGCAGATGGGGCTGCTGTGGTGGTAGGTGGGGCGTCATTATTGTTGGGCCTGCCCTCTTTGGTGTCAGTTGGGGCTCCAGTGACCACCCCCATCATGTCAGGTTTTCTGTAAGGGAGTGCTCTTCTAATTTCTTCAATTGCCCAAATTCCTATTTTCAGCTCAGCCTCTGCTCTTTCCCTTTGCTTTGTTCCTTCCTTTTTAAATAAGTGACTCTTATTCTTTTCAGCTTCACTTTCTATCTCTTCCTTCACTGCTTCCCCTAATTCTTTCTCCATAGTGAGGAGTTGCCCTTTTGATGGGCCCCCCCACTAAGATAACCTGCTTGCGTCCATTTTAGCCTCACTTTTTCCCAGATTTTTTTAATGGCTTTATATTGTAGTCTCCCCCCTGCTCTGTCTTCCATTCTCTGATCTAAGTATTCATTGAATTTGTGTTTGGGGACGATGGTCGTGGCCATTTTGTCGTTAAGCTATGTCTGGGTCTACACTATTTTGGTGCGCTTAGCCCGTCACTGATCGAAACCAGCGATGTAATTTCCGTATCTTCAGTAAATAATTTTTCTGTCGTTTTCCAACAATATTTCAGCTATATCCTTTTGAAACAATATATTAGTATATTCAAGCGCTCCCAAAATAATTGGAATAAAGATTTTAGGAACTTTTCCAAAAAGTTATTTTTTGGTTTTCACTTTTTCGATTAATTAAATACTTTGCCAAAGTATTTCGGCAATATCTTTTTGGAACAATATATTAGTGAATTCAAGCGCTTCTCTAATAATTGGAATGGCAATTTTAGGAACTTTTATTCAAAAGTTATTATTACTTTTAACTTTTTCGATTAATTTTAACTTTTTCGATTAATTAAATACTTTGCCAAAACATTTCAGAAATATCATTTTGGGACAATATACTAGTATATTCTAGCGCTTCTGAAATAATTATTTAATTAATTCTAGGACTCATTTTTCTCAAAAAATATTATTATTACAATATTCAACTAATTAATTAAATACTTTCCCAAAGTATTTCAAACGTGTCCTTTTGGGACATTTATTAGTGTATCCTAGCGCTTCTAGAATAATTATCAAATGATTTCTAGTCCATAAGGCAAACCCAGCAGCACGAGAGGGAAAAATCAAGTCAACTTATCAGCATAAAATAGGCTCACACATTCTGACTCGGCGGTCACTTCCTCAACTTAGCATATGGCTAATTATTAGCAATCGGTCTCGTGGAACGTTCAATCACTCACATTAATTTGGAGAGTTTCAGGTTTAATACCATTACTCCTATTTCAAGCTTAGATTTATCACCGATGCTCCTAGTTGAATAATATTTCAACTAGTCCCAGATTACTAATGCGACTTGAATCCCAATATGCCAAGCTTAGATTTATCCCCGATGCTCCTAGTGGGGTGCCATTTCCACTAGTCCCAGATTACTAATACGACTTGAACAGATATGCCAAGCTTAGATTTATCACCGATGCTCCTAGTGGGGTGCCATTTCCACTAGCCCCAGATTACTAATACGACTTGAACAGATTACATTACATTTCAACACTTAGAGTTTCAGGTTTAATACCATTACTCCTAGTTCAAGCTTAGATTTATCACCGATGCTCCTAGTGGGGTGCCATTTCCACTAGTCCCAGATTATTAATTCGACTTGAACAGCATCAAGCTTAGATTTATCCCCGATACTCCTAGTTGAAGAACAATTCAACTAGTTCCAGATTACTAATTCGACTTGATTTTATACTTCGCAGATATCATTACACAATGCCTTCGGTTACGGACAGTTTTCACATAAAATTTAACAACAATTCACTCACCACAGTACTTCTGATCATTGAATTTAGATATTGGCTATAATACAATATACAGATTTTGATTAAACAGGCATCTGCTTACCTTTTAGTTTCGAGCTCTTTTGATCAGTTTCCTGGGTGAGTTGAATCGCGATTCTCCTTCAAAACAGGTCACCTCTCCTTCTGGAATCTTTCTCCCACGTGTCTCCTGTCTGATCAATTTTCTATGGGCCGAAATCAAAGGTGTCTAATTACCATCCTCTGCTTACCAAGTTTTGTTAGTAAAACGTTTACTGGAGACAGGAGACCAAGTGGAGACATAGGACGAGGTGGATAATTATATAATAAGGCCGTTTTATTCAAGTGTAATGATATCAGGCAAAGCGTGCAGCACGGCCCCTTTCTGTCTGCTCTGGACAGTTCATACAGATTATATAGTCAACTAGCAAAGTAGGTTGATCTGGTAGTCTGGCCTTCCGATTGATCGATCTGGGTCGTGGGTTGTCCTGTCCAGGCCTGATGTCGACATTCCATTGGTTCTTCCCACAGTTCTTTGTCTTTTGCTCCAACCTTGAGTTCTGTGTGTGTGTGTGATTGTCATGGGGGAGGGGAGTTGTGGGTGTCGTGTATATATCTAATGAGTCCAGCATATGTACAAGAGAAAGAGGGGGTTGTGTGCATTTTGTATAAAAGATAGCTTATGTTGAGAAGTTGTTATTTCAAGTTTCCAGTGTCTATTACAATTTCTTACAATACCTAGTCAGTTGTATAACTGAATGCATTCAACTGAAATGTGTCTTCCGCATTTAACCCAACCCCTCTGAATCAGGCCTCCAATATCGCTGATATTCCATATGTTGGCATTGCATAACTGTCTAAACGTAATGTTTTATGTAAGGACCGACGCTGGAACGGGGAGTCAACCATTCAACCATTTAATCATGGAACAAGACAGGAAGAGCGTCAGCACATGGGTATACAAGGACATATGCCAATCAATGCTGAAGTGGGTTACAGAGCGGGGGAACAGACAGATATAGGGCAGGTAATGACAGAGGTGATTGAGCAGGCGTGACAGTTTTATTTGGAAATAATTTGAATTCGTCAAGTGTCTGGTTAAGTAGCTAGCTCCCTAGAAGATACTAGAAGGTTTGTAGCTAATAGGTAGCATCAAGGATGGAAATGAAGGAGTAACACTATTTTTACTCCACTTCGATACACCAACGTCTGGAAGTGACATTTATCGTAGCAGGTTAGGAGAACTTAAGCAGCAGGTTAGGATAATTGATGTAGGTTAGGCGACTGAGATTAAGGTTAGGACAAGGGTTAGGGTTAGTGAAAAAATCACTTCGTCTTAGCTACAGTACCAGTCAAAAGTTTGGACACACCTACTCATGCAGGGTTTTCCTATGTTTTTTTAAACAATTTTCTACACTGTAGTAACCAAAAAAAAGTGTTAAACAAATCTAAATATATTTTATATTTGAGATTCTTCTAGGTAGCCACCCTTTGCCTTGATGACAGCTTTGCACACTCTTGGCATTCTCTCAACTAACTTCATGAGGTAGTCACCTGGAATGCATTTCAATTAACAGGTGTGCCTTGTTAAGCATAGGCGTCCCGCTAACGGGACAACTTCTGGTGAAACTGGAGGGCGAGCAATTCAAATAAATAATCATAAAAATTATGAAAAAACATTTAGGTACATACAAGTGTCTTATATCGGTTGAAAGCTTAAATTCTTGTTAATCTAACTGCACTGTCCAATTTACAGTAGCTATTACAGCTAAAGCAAATATTTTTCCACCGGCACAGGTTTCATAAGTTCACAAATACCGATTAAATATTCACTTACTTTTTGAAAATCTTCCTCTGACTTGTCATCCAAAGGGTTCAAGCTATAACATGTAGTGTCGTTTTGTTAGATAAAATCCTTCTTTATATCCCAACAAGTCTATTTAGTTGGCGCCATCAATTTGAGTTATCCACTCATTCAATATGCAAAGAAAGGAGTCTGAATATCTACCCCTAAACTTTGTTTCAACAAGTCAAAATACATTTATATTTATTCCCCAGATACCCTAAAATGTAATCAAACTATAATATTTCTTATGGAAAGAAGTATGTTCAATAGGAAACCGATTTTAGCAGGTGCTTCTTGGCGCGCGCAAATGCAGATTTCCAAGCCGGTGTCCTTGTACTAAAACTGTTATTTCTTATTCGTTATTCAAGTTACAAGCCTGTAACCTTGAACATAGACTGCTGACACCCAGTGGAAGCCATAGGAATTGCATCCTGGGAGGTAGAATTGAGTATGCCAGTTTACTTTGGGCACGTCATTCAGACAGGAAGTGGAGAAAAAAGGGGCCTAGTCTGATGAAGTTAAAAGTTAATTTGT
This sequence comes from Salvelinus alpinus, assembly GCF_045679555.1. NCBI lineage: Eukaryota > Metazoa > Chordata > Actinopteri > Salmoniformes > Salmonidae > Salvelinus > Salvelinus alpinus. The sequence goes on along the minus strand of NC_092109.1, from coordinate 331,205 downwards.
GGAATTTATTTCCTTCTTAATGCATTTGAGCAAATGAGTTGTGTTTTGACAAGGTCGGGGTGGTATACAGAATCAAATCAAATCAAATGTTATTGGTCACATGTGGTTAGCAGATGTTATTGCGGGTGTAGCGAAATGCTTGTGATTCTAGTTCCGACAGTGTAGCAATATCTAACAAGTAATACCTAACAATTTCGCGACATATACCCAATACACACAAATCTAAGTAAGGAATGGAATTAAGAATATATAAATATATGTACGAGCAATGTCAGAGCGGCATAGACTAATGATACAGTAGAATGGTATAGAATACAGTATATACTTATGAGGTGAGTAATGCAAGATATGTAAACATTATTAAAGTGATATTATTAAAGTGACTAGTGTTCCATTATTTCAGTGGCCAATGATTTCAAGTCTGTGTACATAGGCAGCAGCCTCTCTGTGCTAGTGATGGCTATTTAACAGTCTGATGGCCTTGAGACAGAAGCTGTTTTTCAGTCTCTCGGTTCCAGCTTTGATGTACCTGTACTGTCCTCGCCTTCTGGATGATAGTGGGGTGAACAGACAGTGGCTCGGGTGGTTGTTGTCCATGATGATCTTTTTGGCCTTCCTGTGACATTGGGTGCTGTAAGTGTCCTGGAGGGCAGGTAGTTTGCCCCCGGTGATGTATTGTGTGGACCGCACCACCCTCTGGAGAGCCCTGCGATTGTGGGCGGTGCAGTTGCCGTACCAGGCGGTGATACAGCCCGACATGAAATTATCAATTGTGCATCTGTAAAAGTTTGTGAGGGTTTTAGGTGACAAGGCACATTTCTCCAGCCTCCTGAGGTTGAAGAGGCGCTGTTGCGCCTTCTTGTGTGGGTGGACCATTTCATTGATGTGTACGCTAAGGAACTTAAAACTTTCCACCTTCTCCACTGCTGTCCCGTCGATGTGGATAGGGGGGTGCTCCCTCTGCTGTTTCCTGAAGTCCACGATCATCTCCTTTGTCTTGTTGACGTTGAGTGAGAGGTTATATTCCTGGCACCACACTCCCAGAGTCCAGATAGCCTTATTTGGTAAAATACCTTGGGCCAAGAAACACAAGCAATGGACATTAGACCGGTGGAAATCTGTCCTTTGGTCTGATGAGTCCAAATTTGAGATTTTTGGTTCCAACCGCTGTGTCTTTGTGAGACGAGGTGTGAGTGAACGGATGATCTCCGCATGTGTATTTCCCAATGTAAAGCATGGAGGAGGAGGTGTTATGGCGTGGGGGTTCTTCGCTGGTGAAACTGTCTGTGATTTATTTAGAATTCAATGCACACTTAACCAGCATGGCTACAACAGCATTCTGCAGCGATACACCATCCCATCTTGTTTGGGCTTAATGGGACCATCGTTTGTTTTTCAACAGGACAATGACTCTACACACCTCCAGGCTGTGTAAGGACTATTTGATCAAGAAGGAGAGTGATGGAGTGCTGCATCAGATGACCTGGCCTCCACAATCCCATAAACTCAAATCAATTGAGATGGTTTGGGATGAGTCGGACCTCAGAGTGAAGGAAAAGCAGCCAACAAGTGCTCAGCATATGTGGGAACTCATTCAAGACTGTTGGATGAGCATTACAGGTGAAGCTGGTTGAGAGAATGCCAAGAGTGTGCAAAGGGCAGCTATTTGAAGAACCTCAAATATAAAATATATTTTGATTTGTTTAACACTTTTGTTTTGTTACTACATGATTACATATGTGTTATTTCATAGTTTTGATGTCTTCATTATTATTCTACAATGTAGAAAATAGTAAAATTTAAGAAAACCCTTGAATGAGTAGGTGTTCTAAAACTTTTGACCGGTAGTGTACAAATAAGATTATGACTTGATACATTTGAAACACGGTATAGTTGTGGCCTCAACCGGACTAGATTGTGAACGACTCTTGGCGGAATGCATTGCTTGACTGCCGTGAGAGTGATAATCACAATATCGTTTGTGAACTGCAGTGCCCCAAATGTTTCATTCTTGAGTTCAAGTTTGTTGAGGAAAGGCTGTGTGTATGTTTTGGTTTTACAATGTGTCCATCCTAACATTCAATAATCTATGAATTGTATTCATTCTTGCACCATGCGATCAATTTGGGAAGGCAAGTAGCCTAGTGTTTAGAGCATTGGACTAGTAACTGAAAGGTTGCAAGATCAAATCCCCGAGCTGACAAGGTAAAAATCTGTCTTTCTGCCCCCGAACAAGGCAGTTGTTCCTAGGCCGTCATAGAAAATAAGAATTTGTTCTTACTGACTAGCCTAGTTAATTAAAGGTCAAATAATAAATAATAAATTCTAAACATGTCTTTTTCTTCTCTATGCTGCCTACAGCTTGATCTATTTTTCTGCTTTCATACAGTTGAAGTCGGGAAGTTTACATACACTTAGGTTGGAGTCATTAATACTCGTTTTCAACCACTCCACAAATTTCTTGTTAACATACTATAGTTTTGGCAAGTTGGTTAGGACATCTACTTTGTGCATGACACAAGCAATTGTTCCAATAATTGTTTACAGACAGATTATTTCACTTCTAATTCCATGTATCACAATTCCAGTGGGTCAGAAGTTTACATACACGAAGTTGGCTGTGCCTTTAAACAGCTTGGAAAATTCCAGAAACTTATGTCATGGCTTTAGAATTTTCTGATAGGCTAATTGACATAATTTCAGTCAATTGGAGGTGTACCTGTGGATGTATTTCAAGGCCTGCCTTCAAACTCAGTGCCTCTTTGCTTGACATCATGGGAAAATCAAAATAAATCAGCAAAGACCTCTGGTTCATCCTTGGGAGCAATTCCCAAATGCCTGAAGGTACCAAGTTCATCTGTACAAACAATAGTACGCAAGTATAAACACCATGGGACCACGCAGCCGTCATACCGCTCAGGAAGGAGACGCGTTCTGTCCCCTAGAGATGAACGTACTTTGGTGTGAAAAGTGCAAATCAATCCCAGAACAACAGCAAAGGACCTTGTGAAGATGCTGGAGGAAACAGGTGCAAAAGTATCTATATCCACAGTAAAACGAGTCCTATATCAACATAACCTGAAAGGCCACTCAGCAAGGAAGAAGCCACTGCTCCAAAACCGCCATAAAAAAGCCAGACTACGGTTTGCAACTGCACATGGGGACAAAGATTGTACTTTTTGGAGCAATGTCCTCTGGTCTGACGAAACAAAACTAGAACTGTTTGGCCGTAATGGCCATCATTATGTTTGGAGGAAAAAGGGGGAGGCTTGCAAGCCGAAGAACACCATCCCAACCGTGAAGCACAGGGATGTTAGCATCATGTTGTGGGGGTGTTTTGCTGCAGGAGGGACTGGTGCACTTCACAAAATAGATGGCATCATGAGGATGAAATTATGTGGATATATTGAAGCAACATCTCAATACATCAGTCAGGAAGTTAAAGCTTGGTTGCAAATGGGTCTTCCAAATGGACAATGACCCCAAGCATACTTTCAAAGTTGTGGCAAAATGTCTTAAGGACAAGAAAGTCAAGGTACTGAAGTGGCCATCACAAAGCCATGACCTCAATCCTATAGCAAATTTGTGGGCAGAACTGAAAAAGCATGTGCGAGCAAGGAGGCCTACAAACCTGACTCAGTTACACCAGCTCTGTCAGGAAGAATGGGCCAAAATTCACCCAACTTATTGTGGGAAGCTTGTGGAAGGCTACCTGAAACGTTTGACCCAAGTTAAACAATTTAAAGGCAATGCTACCAAATACTAATTGAGTGTATATAAACTTCTGACCAACTGGGAATGTGATGAAAGAAATAAAAGCTGAAATAAATAATTTTCTCTACTATTATTCTGACATTCCACATTCTTACAATAAAGTGGTGATCCTAACTGACCTAAGACAGGGAATCTTTACTAGGATTAAATGTCAGGAATTGTGAAAAACTGAGTTTAAATGTATTTAGCTATGGTGTATGTAAACTTCCGACTTCAACTGTATATGACAGACAGCTGTGTGTTGGTCGCTGACCCGGAGGAGCACGTATTAATCCTGCTGTAGAATTAATTGTGACCAGCCAGCAGGTCAAACGAAAGACTGAAAGGAACGAGACTCTCGAGTCAGTAAAAAGAGTCTTTCAAAAAGAACAAATCATTTGCAATCTGCATATCACTAGCTAGTAGAAATCCCTGGGTAACGTTAGTATGCTTAGGCTTACTTTATTCGCTAGTTACCTAGTCACCTGTCATTATTTTCCTCATCAGGATAACTTCTAGCTGTGTTGACAAAGTTGGCTGGCGAACGGGTGTGATACTGTAGTGTGGCAAGAGTTGAGTCGAACCCGGCGAAATGCCTTGTCCGGGAAGTCGTTAGCTGACTAGCTAGGCTAGCTACATGTCTTGTTCATAGCCAAAACTCAGTCTGCTTAATCCAAAGTGTGCAGTAATTTAATTAATCCTGGTAGACAAATACATTCACGAGAACGTTCAATGATATTTCTCGCCAACATGTCGTTTCCACGTAGAAAGTTTACTCTGTAACACCAGCCGTCCGCCCCACAGTGCAGGTATTGGCAAGTGACGTTATCAGCTCGTGCTCCCCTAGTCCCGTGCAGGTGCTTCATGGTCAGGGCCTAAAATTAATATCCGCCAAATGCGGGTAGATTTCTTTTTCACCAGCCACCAGGCCCGGTCCTGGCTATTCTGCCTACCAAAAACATTGGGTACAATCGTGGGTAAACACACTGGGGAAGCCAAGCAAAAACAAAAGCCATATTACAACCTATGTTGTGATATTTGTGTTGTTTGCTCTATAACCTACTCGTTCATACACCACTGGTATATACAATAAATCCGTGACAACAAAAAGAACAGTCACACAGTGGCGGAATAAATTCAACTACACATTGTTTCATCACAAAACCGGAGAGCAACATCTGTCTGGTGAAGTCCACAAAGCAAATATTGCATGTAACAAACAGTTATATGACCTGCAGCATGGTCAAGCAAGTTAATGTTGTTGACAATTTACTAAACAACTTCTGATTTACAACTACAGAGTTACCGCAAGTCAGCACAAAGACAACAGGAGCTCTGCTTCCACTATTCCAGCACAATTTACACTTAAACATTTAAACATCATCAAATCAACAAGGCTATATATGCATAGTTTAATACACTGAAAACAAACTTAAAGACACCAAAAACAATTTAGTTCAATAAATGTTGATAAATATCATGTGGCTGTTCATGGTACTGATTGCTGTCTCTGTGTGTGTGTGTGCGCTTCTGTGCCTGCGCAAAAAAAAAAGTTGACTCACCCTACTTATAGACTAGTTGAATGCCAATGCCATCATCCTCTCTTTCATGTTTTCTAAAACGGTCTATAGCTCTGTCATAGAGTACGCTTTTTGTTTATTTGTTTTCATAGGCTACCTAGCTAAATTGCTTGCTTGCCTAACTTCCTCGCATGGACAAAAATTAACCAGCTAAGTTAGCTAGGCTACATATTGAACTTCAATCGTTTCAGGCCAGTGGCACAATATATTAATCTCTCGTTAGATCAGAATCGCTGTCATAATTGCCTACCCGGTTAAATAAAGGTGAAATATATATTTTTAAATAAATAATAATTGGCCTGTACAGAGAATTAAGTCAAAATCACAAATCCAAATCTACATCTTCAAATCAAATCAAATTTTATTTGTCACATACACATGGTTAGCAGATGTTAATGCGAGTGTAGCGAAATGCTTGTGCTTCTAGTTCCGACAATGCAGTAATAACCAACAAGTAATCTAACAATTCCACAACTACTACCTTATACACACAAGTGTAAAGGGATAAAGAATATGTACATAAAGATATATGAATGAGTGATGGTACAGAACGGCATAGGCAAGATGCAGTAGATGGTATAGAGTACAGTATATACATATGAGATGAGTAATGTAGGATATGTAAACATAAAGTGGCATAGTTTAAAGTGAATAGTGATACATGTATTACATAAAGATGGCAAGATGCAGTAGATGATGTAGAGTACAGTATATACATATACATATGAGATGAGTAATGTAGGGTATGTAAACATTATATTAAGTGGCATTGTTTAAAGTGGCTAGTGGTACATTTTTACATAATTTCCATCAATTCCCATTATTAAAGTGGCTGGAGTTGAGTCAGTATGTTGGCAGCGGCCACTAAATGTTAGTGGTGGCTGTTTAACAGTCTGATGGCCTTGAGATAGAAGCTGTTTTTCAGTGTCTCTGTCCCTGCTTTGATGCACCTGTACTGACCTCGCCTTCTGGATGATAGCGGGGTGAACAGGCAGTGGCTTGGGTGGTTGTTGTCCTTGATGATCTTTATGGCCTTCCTGTGACATCGGGTGGTGTAGGTGTCCTGGAGGGCGGGTAGTTTTCCCCCGGTGATGCGTTGTGCAGACCTCACTACCCTCTGGAGAGCCTTACGGTTGTGGGCGGAGCAGTTGCCGTACCAGGCGGTGAGGATGACAGGATGCTCTCGATTGTGCATCTGTAGAAGTTTGTGAGTGCTTTTGGTGACAAGCCGAATTTCTTCAGCCTCCTGAGGTTGAAGAGGCGCTGCTGCGCCTTCTTCACAACGCTGTCTGTGTGGGTGGACCATTTCAGTTTGTCCGTGATGTGTACACCGAGGAACTTAAAACTTTCCACCTTCTCCACTACTGTCCCGTTGATGTGGATAGGGGGGTGCTCCCTCTGCTGTTTCCTGAAGTCCACAATCATCTCCTTTGTTTTGTTGACGTTGAGTGTGAGGTTATTTTCCTGACACCACACTCCGAGGGCCCTCACCTCCTCCCTGTAGGCCGTCTCGTCGTTGTTGGTAATCAAGCCTACCACTGTAGTGTCGTCCGCAAACTTGATGATTGACTTGGAGGCGTGCATGGCCATGCAGTCGTGGGTGAACAGGAAGTACAGGAGAGGGCTCAGAACGCACCCTTGTGGGGCCCCGGTGTTGCGGATCAGCGGGGTGGAGATGTTGTTACCTACCCTCACCACCTGGGGGCGGCCCGTCAGGAAGTCCAGGACCCAGTTGCACAGGGCGGGGTCGAGACCCAGGGTCTCGAGCTTGATGACGAGTTTGGAGGGTACTATGGTGTTAAATGCTGAGCTGTAGTCGATGAACAGCATTCTCACATAGGTATTCCTCTTGTCCAGATGGGTTAGGGCAGTGTGCAGTGTGGTTGCGATTGCGTCGTCTGTGGACCTATTGGGTCGGTAAGCAAATTGGAGTGGGTCTAGGGTGTCAGGTAGGGTGGAGGTGATATGGTCCTTGACTAGTCTCTCAAAGCACTTCATGATGACGGAAGTGAGTGCTAAGGGGCGGTAGTCGTTTAGCTCAGTTACCTTAGCTTTCTTGGGAACAGGAACAATGGTGGCCCTCTTGAAGCATGTGGGAACAGCAGACTGGGATAAGGATTGATTGAGTATGTCCTTAAACACACCAGCCAGCTGGTCTGTGCATGCTCTGAGGATGCGGCTGGGAATGCCGTCTGGGCCTGCAGCCTTGCGAGGGTTAACACGTTTAAATGTTTTACTCACCTCGGCTGCAGTGAAGTCTCCTTCACTGCAGCCAAGTTGAGTAAAACACGGCCCGCAGGTTTTGGTAGCGGGCCGTGTCAGTGGCACTGTATTGTCCTCAAAGCGAGCAAAAAAGTTGTTTAGCCTGTCTGGGAGCAAGACATCCTGGTCCGCGACGGGGCTGGTTTTCTTTTTGTAATCCGTGATTGACTGTAGACCCTGCCACATACCTCTTGTGTCTGAGCTGTTGAATTGCGACTCTACTTTGTCTCTATACTGGGACTTAGCTTGTTTGATTGCCTTGCGGAGAGAATAGCTACACTGTTTGTATTCGGTCATGTTTCCGGTCACCTTGCCCTGGTTAAAAGCAGTGGTTTGCGCTTTCAGTTTCACGCGAATGCTGCCATCAATCCACGGTTTCTGGTTTGGGAATGTTTTAATCGTTGCTGTGGGTACGACATCGTCAATGCACTTTCTAATGAACTCGCTCACCGAATCAGCGTATTCGTCAATATTGTTGTTGGACGCAATGCGGAACATATCCCAATCCACGTGAGCGAAGCAGTCTTGAAGCGTGGAATCAGATTGGTCGGACCAGCGTTGAACAGACCTGAGCGAGGGAGCTTGTTGTTTTAGTTTCTGTTTGTAGGCTGGAAGCAACAAAATGGAGTCGTGGTCAGCTTTTCCGAAAGGAGGGCGGGGGAGGGCCTTATATGCGTCGCGGAAGTTAGTATAACAATGATCCAAGGTTTTACCAGCCCTGGTAGCACAATCGATATGCTGATAGAATTTAGGGAGTTTTGTTTTCAGATTAGCCTTGTTAAAATCCCCAGCTACGATTAATGCAGCCTCAGGGTGTGTGGTTTCCAGTTTACAAAGAGTCAGATAAAGTTCGTTCAGGGCCATCGATGTGTCTGCTTGGGGGGGAATATATACGGCTGTGATTATAATCGAAGAGAATTCCCTTGGTAGATAATGCGGTCGACATTTGATTCTGAGGAATTCTAGATCAGGTGAACAGAATGACTTGAGATACTGTATGTTGTTATGATCACACCACGTCTCGTTAATCATAAGGCATACACCCCCGCCCCTCTTCTTACCAGAAAGATGTTTGTTCCTGTCGGCGAGATGCGTGAAGAAACCAGCTGGCTGCACCGACTCCGTTAGCGTCTCTTGAGTGAGCCATGTTTCCGTGAAGCAGAGAACGTTACAATCCCTGATGTCTCTCTGGAATGTAACCCGTGCTCGGATTTCATCAACCTTATTGTCAAGAGACTGGACATTGGCGAGTAGTATGCTAGGGAGTGGAGCGTGATGTGCCCGTTTCCGAAGCTTGACCAGGAGACCGCTTCGTTTGCCCCTTTTTCGGCGTCGCTTAGGGTCGCCGGCTGGGATCAGATCCATTGTACTGGGTGGAAGGCAAAACACTGGATCCGCTTCGGGAAAGTCATATTCCTGGTTGTAACGATGGTGAGTTGACGTTGCTCTTATATTCAGTAGTTCCTCCCGACTGTATGTAATGAAACCTAAGATTACCTGGGGTACCAATGTAAGGAATAACACATAAAACAACAAAATACTGCATAGTTTCCTAGGAACGCGAAGCGAGGCGGCCGGGAGTCTTCATCCATGACTTAGGAAAAGACCAATTTAGCAAGCTAGCTACTGCAGGACATCAACACAAGCAGACCATGATGACGTTTTGTGAAGCTAAATCCAAACTGGCCTCCGTTGGGGGGTGTTTTTCTACTCCAGGACAATCCACAGTTGAGCTCAGCTCAAACGCTGATTGGTTAATTATTTTATAATTGTTTTATCAAGGGAGGCCAAATGCTTGCTGGCATCAATCAAACAAAATGCTATGGTGACAACATGTCATACTCTTTTGTTCCAGACAGCATTGGATACATGGGCTACACATACTGACAAATGTGGTGCTGTTTCCCTCGCTCCAATGATTTCTTCGGTATGAAAACACAGTGAGACAAAGCTAAATTCATTTTCTAATTTAAAAAGAATTATTGGTCAAATATTTGAGGAAGCATGGCTTCCCTTGGCATCCATGAATACACGCCACTGTGCAAAAAACACCCTCCTATACCCCGCAAAACTAGAAATGACATTGAAAAGAAGTCTAAAATACGTATTTTCCAGACATTGAAGTTGGGTTCATTTTAGTTTCTGAATGAAATTTGAAAAGACGTATTTTCCAGACGTTGAAAATACATATTTTCTGGTTGTTGAAATCAGGTTTATTTGTGGTACTAAATTAAAGTTGAAAATACGTCAATGTTTGAACCAAATCAAGGCCGGTCCAAATCTGAACCAATTATAGATGTCTATGTTTGATTCAGATTTGGACCGGACTAAAAATCTACGTCTGTGGACATGGAAATTAAAAATGTAAAAATTAATCCAAAAGAAGTCTGTGTCGGTCCGCGCTTACTGGGGTGTAGCCTACAGTATCAGCCGGCAAAGGAATTTTATGAATGCCCATCTACGTGGTTAGCCTACCGTTTGTAAAAAGGCAGTTGCATTGGTTGATTCCTGTGACAATTTGGCTATTTAAGTTCTGAATATCAGCTACCCAACTTTATCAGGAGTTATCCTAAGCCTACTTGCAAGGAGAATCAATATGTTTACACAGTGGGAATGCAGAAATCTTTTTTTGTTGTTGCAATGATCAGCTCATCAAAAATTGACATATACAAACTTGAAACCAATGATCATGATAATTAAGCCCACTGGGTGAAACTCCTGTACACCAGTTGTGAGTAGCCTGATTGTCCATTCCATATTGTCCATTTTACTTTGACCTGTCCTGTTTGTAGGATATGGTGTTTGTTAACATGTCAGCAAAAAAATGTATTTGCTTGGACACCATTAGGCTATTTGATTGGAGAAACGTACATGCTGTTAAAAGTGTCCTTCTCATTACATTGTCATACATTTTATCTCCAGCCTGAAGGCTACAGATAAGGCCACATAGCCTACTTTCTACCCTAGGCTATACAGTGGGGAGAACAAGTATTTGATACACTGCCGATTTTGCAGGTTTTCCTACTTACAAAGCATGTAGAGGTCTGTAATTTTTATCATAGGTACACTTCAACTGTGAGAGACGGAATCTAAAACAAAAATCCAGAAAATCACATTGTATGATTTTTAAATAATTAATAAGCATTTTATTGCATGACATAAGTATTTGATCACCTACCAACCAGTAAGAATTCCGGCTCTCACAGACCTGTAAGTTTTTCTTTAAGAAGCCCTCCTGTTCTCCACTCATTACCTGTATTAACTGCACCTGTTTGAACTCGTTACCTGTATAAAAGACACCTGTCCACACACTCAATCAAACAGATTCCAACCTCTCCACAATGGCCAAGACCAGAGAGCTGTGTAAGGACATCAGGGATAAAATTGTAGACCTGCACAAGGCTGGGATGGGCTACAGGACAATAGGCAAGCAGCTTGGTGAGAAGGAAACAACTGTTGGCGCAATTATTAGAAAATGGAAGAAGTTCAAGATGACGGTCAATCACCCTCGGTCTGGGGCTCCATGCAAGATTTCACCTCGTGGGGCATCAATGATCATGAGGAAGGTGAGGGATCAGCCCAGAACTACACGGCAGGACCTGGTCAATGACCTGAAGAGAGCTGGGACCACAGTCTCAAAGAAAACCATTAGTAACACACTACGCCGTCATGGATTAAAATCCTGCAGCGCACGCAAGGTCCCCCTGCTTAAGCCAGTGCATGTCCAGGCCTGTCTGAAGTTTGCCAATGACCATCTGGATGATCCAGAGGAGGAATGGGAGAAGGTCATGTGGTCTGATGAGACAAAAATAGAGCTTTTTGGTCTAACTCCACTCACCGTGTTTGGAGGAAGAAGAAGTATGAGTACAACCCCAAGAACACCATCCCAACCGTGAAGCATGGAGGTGGAAACATCATTCTTTGGGGATGCTTTTCTGCAAAGGGGACAGGACGACTGCACCGTATTGAGGGGAGGATGGATTTGGCCATGTATCGCGAGATCTTGGCCAACAACCTCCTTCCCTCAGTAAGAGCATTGAAGATGGGTCGTGGCTGGGTCTTCCAGCATGACAACGACACGAAGCACACAGCCATGGCAACTAAGGAGTGGCTCCGTAAGAAGCATCTCAAGGTCCTGGAGTGGCCTAGCCAGTCTCCAGACCTGAACCCAATAGAAAATCTTTGGAGGGAGCTGAACGTCCGTATTGCCCAGCGACAGCCCCGAAACCTGAAGGATCTGGAGAAGATCTGTAGGGAGGAGTGGGCCAAAATCCCTGCTGCAGTGTGTGCAAACCTAGTCAAGAACTACAGGAAACGTATGATCTCTGTAATTGCAAACAAAGGTTTCTGTACCAAATATTAAGTTCTGCTTTTCTGATGTATCAAATACTTATGTCATGCAATAAAATGCAAATTAATTACTTAAAAATCATACAATGTGATTTTCTGGATTTTTGTTTTAGATTCCGTCTCTCATAGTTGAAGTGTACCTATGATAAAAATTACAGACCTCTACATGCTTTGTAAGTAGGAAAACCTGCAAAATCGGCAGTGTATCAAATACTTGTTCTCCCCACTGTATATGCTACATGGTTTGTTAGATTATTTATTTTTACATTGGTGGATCGACGCAGCAATGGATCTCTCTAACAGCACTCTGGAGAGGTACGCTGGGAATGGACAAGTGAAGTATTTTGTGCCCATGCCTTTGACAAAGTGGGCACTGCTTATAACAGGACGGCATCAGCACTCACATAAAAAGCGTATATGCCACTGGTTGAGAAATATTGTCATTGTTTTTGGGCAGAATTATGTGAGGTTTTATGTGTTATTGAAGGTGCGTCTTGGTCAGTTTAGCTCGGAAAATGCTGCACTCGCCAATCTGCTGCCAGCAAATTTATGCTTGCTCTGAAATGCGATCAGGAGGCTCTGTACCAGTGGAGGTTGCTGAGGGGAGGACGGCTTATAATAATGGCTGGAATGGATTGAATGGTCTATAAATTACATCTCTGTAATCTAGCATGGTCATCTGAATCAGGGTTAGTTTAGCAGCTGGGGTGAAAGAGGAGCGATTACGATAGAGGAAACCAAGTCTTGATTTAACCTTAGCTTGCAGCTTTGATATGTGCTGAGAAGGACAGTGTACCGTCTAGCCATACTGCCAAGTACTTGTATTAGGTGACTACCTCAAGCTCTAAACCCTCAGAGGTAGTAATCACACCGGTGGGGAGAGGGGCATTCTTCTTACCAAACCACATGACCTTTGTTTTGAAGGTGTTCAGAACAAGGTTAAGGGCAGAGAACGCTTGTAGGACACTAAGACCATTTTATTGTAGAGTGAAAATGTTGTATTTTGCATGGTAAAAAAATCTGAGTGGCTGGTACATTTAAAATCTACCTGCCATAGTGGCCGGTGGACCAAAAAGTTCATTTTAGGCCCTGTTCATGGTTATGCTGGTCATGGCTAGAAGGGATACAGCTTTTGTCAAATTAATGTCAAAAGTTGAAATTTTTTGCATTTTATCTAACCCTTTTCCTAACCTTTACCTATTTATTTTTTAAATGTTATTTAACCTTAAGCTAATTATCCTAACCTACTACGTTAATTCTCCTAACCTGCTGCATAAGTACTCCGAACCTGCTACAAAAAGTTTTTTTTAAAGCTGGATCCCATCTAGCCATTACCATGTTTCATCGCTGTACCGCTGAGAAGTGGACCTAATTTATAGAAAAGTGGGCCTGACATGTAGTACTCCGACTCAGGGATTTGTTCTTCATTACACAAATAAACAAATAAATAACTTGACAGAATGAATATCATTCATGACGACATGTCCAAGTAAATTGATAAATGACAACTTGGGCTGAGTTCCCCAAAAGCATTGTAGCACTAAGATCATTTAGTTTAAATGGAATTAAGACGGACAAAAGATATTAGTTCTACAATGCTTTTGGGAAACAGCCTAGGGCAGGTACACCCTCCCAACCTCTTCACCCCTTGACACATCACATCAAGATGGGAAGACCATGATCATTTTATGGTGTGCAAATTTGATATCAGACAAGGTCTGATTCATGCAAATTGTTCACTGGGGGGATTTGACCAATGGTATACATCATTGAATTTGACTGGCTTAGTTGATGATCGGGCCACAAACAACCCCTGGTCTAAAAGCCATAATGTGGTTTCTTACAGTGCATTTCTCCTGAACATGTTAACATAAGTTGTCAACATAAGTTGAACATCTTATTTATGTGACATACTTGTGTATGATCTCTGTGCAGGTAGGTTCTACCTAAATGTCCAAATAATCCAAAATGACCTTCAGGATTGCATAATGATTCTTACATTGGCTCTCTTTTTAATTTACTATCATTCACTGAAGAATTGGAGGGGGGGGGGGGTCATACAATTTTAGATAAACACTATTTATTCAGCCTGATATGGGTTACACAAAATGATAATCTAAGAGAACTACTTCCCTTTATGGAGTTAATGACATGACAATTCCAAATCAGCTTTTAACCTTCACCAGACAGCCTCAAACATCAGCTCTTGCATTTCCGAGGAACACAGCATTAACACATGCTACAGGTTGACCTGAGGTTTAATAAAAAATTAAAAAATTAAATTAACATTAATAACATTTCCCCTCAGCAGTCATATCATTTGTTTTTTTACCAGATGATATGGAATGTTTTGAAAAGACCGGTAAAAAGAAAGTTAGGAACGACAAGTGTTAAGCCACTGTTTCATGTTCTCTAGAACCGCAAAAAAAAGGAAAAATGTAAGTCCCAGGTTTGTGCTCCTGGGGTGTCAGACATGCAAGGAGAAAGGGGTTAAGAAAACACTCCTTCGCTCCCTGTGTGGAAGAGGAATAGAAAAAGAACAGAGCCCTTTTATGTTATGGCTCGTTTCTCTTCTTCTGCATCATCTCAAACATAATCGAGACCTCAAGTTGTACAGAAGGTACACTAGCCTTGGCTTGTACAGTATGTGAGTGCTTAAACGCCTGCAAGTCCATTTTGGAACCGAATACATTGGGCTGACAAGATGTATCAGAGGGGGAAACGGGGGTCTTTCACATGTAAATAGTGTTAACCCCACCACCCACCTCTCATGTAAATAGTGTTAACACCCCCACACACTTTTCTCTTTAATTTGAACAAAGTACACATTTTTTATATATTACATGTTATACCAGAGTTTTAAAATTGGTTCTATTTTCTGTAATACAAGACCAAAAAAACAAACAAGGGTTTACCCCACCAATCTCATATTTCCCCCACCAGCAAACCCCCCAAAAGTCACAAATTTCATGCTGTATTAACACCAGCCAATGTTGTGTTAATTGACAAGAGCCCTCTGTTGGTTTCTGAAAATCTCTTTCTTACAGTAAATGGTTACTGTCTGTGTGTGAGTTTACAGTTAAAGTATATATTAATTTATCATTAAATAGTATGCCTCTTTCACGGTCTTGTATGCGTCGGGGGAGCATTTGGGCAAGCTGTACAAGGAGAGGGATGTGGACGGACTTGCTCAGGCTGCAGGCTCCGGGCCGAGTCCTGGCACTCTCTTTAGGTCCACCTGTAAATGGGTTGGCCATTTTTTCATTGCAACCAGGTCAGTCCAGAAGATGATTCTCCAGTGTGTTTTTTCTATGAGTGTGTGTGTGCGTGTGCATATGTGTGTGGTCCTTTACTCAGTTTCACCAAGGAACTGCTACGATCACTGAAGTTTTGTTCCAAGCTTCCGTTGTCGGTTTCTGGAGGATAAGCAGACATTCAAACCATTACTAAACATGTAAACATGGTTGAAAACATCTCAATATGAAGTCACAGATTGCTGTCCCACCTAATGTGGTAATTCAAATATATATGACTCACCTTGCCTCTGATCTGGTCACCGTGTACTCAAACCACAGGATGTTGGGGATCAGGCTTGTGTCCCTCACCAGAAAAAACTCTGATATCGGCCTGTCAGCAGTCAGGGTTTGGGAGAGAGGTGGGACAAAGTAAAACATTTTAAAAACAATAGAAAAAAGACATAATATCAAATGAAAAACATCAGTTTCACTGAGAATCTGTATCTAGTAACTACAGTGCATTCAGCCCAAATCTGTGCCAGGCTCTGATGGCTTACTTTCAGCTAAGCTTGTGTGCCCCCCCCCCCTGAGAGGTGTCCCCGTTCTTTACCATGCTGCCATCTTGGGGAATAGCGGTGTCAGCACCTCCTGTGTGAAGAAGAACCAGACTACTCCAATGGTGCTACCGGTCACTCCCCCGTAGAATACCTGACTCCAGGTGTGGTACAACAGGTAAACCCTGAGAAAGGGAAAAAAATAAAATAATAATATTGCGCAATTTTGGGGTTGAGCTAATTACGACAGTTATTAACAGCAAAACTATTTGAGGTTGGACCAAATTGAGCAACTGTGTCATGCTCTAAAAATACATTCAAATCAAGATTTTTTTATATATACTGAGTCTCCTCCTTCGCTCCATTGTCATCCCTCCCGCCCTCACCTGCTGTATGACACAGAGAAGGCCACACCTAACAAGGTGATGGACAGTATATGTCTCCACAGCAGCTCCACACAGCGAGCGTTGTTTGTTTGATGCATTCTAGACATGGGCAAAGTGCGTCAGCCAACATCAAATGTCACGTATGAATAATGACTATGAAAAATTATTATTTTCGTGACCATTTTTTCATTTTTTAAGAAATGTAGTCTGGGAGAGAAGTCACTCACCTTAAATAAAGAAAAAGAAAGAAGTAAACAACAAAAAACCAGATGAACTGGGAATGACTGGAGGGCATCCCATACTCAGTGGTCAGGGTTGCGTGAGCTCCTGGAATAATATTGGGGAAGAGAATAGACATGGGGTTAACCACATGCTACGAAATGAATCACAAATAGATGCTTTAGGCCGTGGCCAGACATATGGATGATATTAAAACGGATGAAAAGCAAATGCCTTCGTCAATGTCCATTTTCGTTTGTCAAAAGTTTAATTGAACTTTTGATGGACAGTCGGGCGAATTTCGTATGTAAGAACGACGGGCAAAACTGTAGATACTTCCAATTCCCCTCCACTGTCCATCAACATATAGGCCCCGTAGAAAATCCATTGGCTCATCTGTGTTTGACAGATACAAAATCGGTGTCTGGCCGGGCAAGACAAAACCTATTCCCCCTCGGGAGACTGAAAAGATTTGGCATGGGTCCTCAGATCCTCAAAAAGTTATACATCTGCACCATCGAGAACATTCCGACCGTTTGCATCACTGCCTGGTATGGCAGCTGCTCGGCTTCCGACCGCTAGGTACTACAGAGGGTAGTGCGAACGGCCCAGTACATCACTGGGGCCAAGCTTCCTGCCATCCAGGACCTTAATACCAGGCATTGTCAGAGGAAGCAGCAGCTTCTACCCCCAAGCCATAAGACTCCTGAACAGCTAATCAAATGGCTACCCAAACTATTTGCATTGCCCCTCTTTTACACTGCTGCTACTCTCTGTTGTTATTATCTATGCATAGTCACTTTAATAACTCTACCTCAATTACCTCGACTAACCGGTGCCCCTGCACATTGACGGGTACCCCCTGTATATAGCCTCGCTATTGTCATTTTACTGCTGCTCTTAATTTGTTTTTTTAGTTTTTTTACTTATCAGGTATTTTTATTAAAACTGCATTGTTGGTTAAGGGCTTGTACCTTTCACTGTAAGGTCTACCTGTTGTATTCGGCGCATGTGACAAATACAATTTCATTTGACCTAGTGTACAGTCATCGCCAAAAGTTTTGAGAATGAGAATTTTCACAACGTCTGCGACCTGTTTGTATGATGGCAATTTGTATATACTCAAGAATGTTATGAAGAGTGATCAGATGAATTTCAATTAATTGCTAAGTCCCTCTTTGCCATGCAAATGAACTGAATCCCCCAAAAACATTTCCACTACATTTCAGCCCTGTCACAAAAGGATCAGCTGACATGTCAGTGATTCTCTCGTTAATAACACAGGTGTGAGTGTTGACGAGGACAAGGCTGGAGATCACTCTGTCATGCTGATTGAGTTCGAATAACAAACTGAAAGCTTCAAAAGGAGTGTGGTGCTTGGAATCATTGTTCTTCCTCTGTCAACCATGGTTACCTGCAAGGAAACACGTGCCATCATCATTGCTTTGCACAAAAAGGGCTTCACAGGCAAGGATATTGCTGCCAGTAAGATTGCACCTAAATCAACCATTATCGGATCATCAAGAACTTCAAGGAGAGCAGTTCAATTGTTGTGAAGAAGGCTTCAGGGCGCCCAAGAAAGTCTAGCAAGCGCCAGGACGGTCTCCTAAAGTTGATTCAGCGGCGGGATCGGGGCACCACCAGTACAGAGCTTGCTCAGGAATGGCAGCAGGCAGGTGTGAGTGCATTGGCATGCACAGTGAGGCGAAGACTTTTGGAGGATGGCCTAGTGTCAAGAAGGGCAGCAAAGAAGACACTTCTCTCCAGGAAAAACATCATGGGACAGACTGATATTCTGCAAAAGGTACAGGGATTGGACTGCTGAGGACTGGGGTAAAGTCGTTTTCTCTGATGAATCCCCTTTCTGATTGTTTGGGGCATCCGGAAAAAAGCTTGCCCGGAGAAGACAAGGTGAGCGCTACCATCAGTCCTGTGTCATGCCAACAGTAAAGCATCCTGAGACCATTCATGTGTGGGGTTGCTTCTCAGCCAAGGGAGTGGGCTCACTCACAATTTTGCCTAAGAACACAGCCATGAATAAAGAATGGTACCAACACATCCTCAGAGAGCAACTTCTCCCAACCATCCAGGAACAGTTTGGTGACAAACAATGCCTTTTCAAGCATGATGGAGCACCTTGCCATAAGGCAAAAGTGATAACTAAGTGGCTCGGGGAACAAAACATCGATATTTTGGGTCAATGGCCAGGAAACTCCCCAGACCTTAATCCCATTGAGACCTTGTGGTCAATCCTCAAGAGGCGGGTGGACAAACAAAAACCCACAAATTCTGACAAACTCCAAGCATTGATTATGCAAGAATGGGCTGCCATCAGTCAGGATGTGGCCCAGAAGTTAATTGACAGCATGCCAGGGTGGATTGCAGAGGTCTTGAAAAAGAAGGGTCAACACTGCAAATATTGACTCTTTGCATCAACCTCATGTAATGTCAATAAAAGCCTTTGACACTTATGAAATGCTTGAAATTATACTTCAGTATTCCATAGTAACATCTGACAAAAATATCTAAAGACACTAAAGCAGCAAACTTTGTGGAAATTAATATTGGTGTCATTCTCAAAACATTTGGCCACGACTGTATATTTGATGCACAGACACTTTTTATTGGTGTATGTACTGGGTAACTGCAGTAAGTGGCTTGTCACTTTCCTCACCTTCACATGGGCGGGGCTCCCTTAAAATATGCTTCAGCAGCCAGTTCACCCCTTCGTTCAGTACGAGCCCACCGAAGAAGGAGATCTATGAAAGAGGAATGGGAAAAGGATTAGGTGTGATAATTTGCTTAAGTCCACACTGTGAATGGATACAGCTTTTAGAAAGGTGCTTACAGTAATGCATCTTTCAATATTACCCTAATCTTTAATATTAATGGCCAATGATAATCTAATCTATATGACCTTGTACAAGCATTTCTGTATGTAGAGTTCTAGCATGCGTCATGTGAATGTGACACGTGTCCTGTCCTCATTTAGTGGTCCAGCAGGGACTTGGGTAGCCCATTTGGGACCTCTTATGGATTTCTGTAATAGAGGTCCCATATGGGGCAAGGATCTGGGTTATATTACTTACCGTGTGCAGTTCACGCTTGAACACTATGAGGGTGACAAATCCCACAAGGATCACTATGGGTAGCAGGCTGGTGTAGGCCAACAATTGTCCCGTCAGATCACCTTTGGGGGAAAAAATATAATATAAACAATCCCTTTGCAAGACAATTTGAACACTCGGGAGGGGCTCCCAAGTGGCACAGCGGTCTAAGGCACTGCATCTCAGTGCCATCACTACAGACCCTGGTTCAATTCCAGGCTTTATCACAACCGGACGTGATTGGGAGTCCCATAGGGTGGCGCACAATTGGCATTGGCCCAGCATCGTCCGGGTTAGGCCGTCACTGTAAATAAGAATTTGTTCTTAACTGACTTGCCTAGTTAAATAAAGGTTAAATAAAATAAATACAAATTCAGGGAAATGTACAGTGGGGCATGGGGATATTTAGGTTGTGGAGTGGCTACCTATCTAGTATGCTATGGCAGAGTTCTCATGCCTTTACCTTTCCAATACACTTACTGTCAGATCAGTGATGATTGAAGGAGAAGGGGCATGCATCAAGCAGCAGTTACATTCTCAATGCCTGGATATTATACAGCAAATTGTTAAGTTAAATATTCAAACGCCATTAATGTAGCTTGTTTAATTGCATGATGATGAGATTAATTTTGTATCAGCACCCACATGCCATTACAATGGATGCAGGGTTAGTTTGCCAGCTAGCTAGTTGGTTAATATGAGTCTATAGCTAGCTTAGCTAGCTAACATCAAGGTGTGTATACATTACAAATGATCAATTTGCGTGAGAAAAGAAAAGGTACACAACCTACATATAGTTTGGCCATTTTCTAGGCTTGGAAGGCGTAACCTTGCTAGCCAATTTACTACCGTACAGTGTCTTTCAGCTAACTAGCTACTTTGCGATCAACAAAACATAGTTGGCTATACCGGGCCAGTAACTAGTCAAGTAGGAAATTATACCCGAAAAACTTTAAACTACATTTTATTCTGGGCATACGCTGTTTCATGACCATTTAAGTTCAACATTTTATGTAGCAACGCAAACTCGAACTAGTTAACTTGGCATTGTGGACAACTTTTCCAACTGCGCATGCGGAACTGTCACACTATTTGGCAGTTAATGTTAGCAACGTTCTCTGAGGAGCAGTGTATATGCTTTTTATTGTCTCACTATTTGGCAGGTCACGTCGGTCGTGCCAATTCAATCGCAAAACACCCCACGATATCTTGCAGATTACCAAAGCATCGAGTATCTATCAGACAAATGTAAAATAATAATAATGACTAGTCAATACACTTACCAGCAGGGAACTCTACGTGGGTTAGAGATATCGACCGCCATCGAGGTGGTACCGAGCAGTGTTCTTCCGACGCCATTTTACCCGGACACCGGGCAATGTGGATCAACGAATCAAAACGTAATACCAAAGTCCGTCTAACCAATACGAAACACAATCCCTTCAACCATTCACAATACTCGAACAAACCTGTACTGGAATATAAAGGAGGAGTTATCGTCCAAAGAGGGGGTTCGATTAATCCCGCCCGGGGCCCGTGTAGTACTGTTTTGAATCTGCTGAAAATTAATTGCATTAGATTTGGAACCGGGCTGCTTCCTGGGCGTGAGCCAGGTGGTCTGTTCAAAACCCACAGCAATATCGGTTCGAAACAAAAGTGATGTAATTAATCACGTGTAGTAACGCCGTGTTCAAAACTCAGAAATCTCGGACTTCTGTGAGTTCACGACAAAATGGAACTCGGGAAAAAACGACGCCGACTGGGAAAATTCGTTTTGGTCATACATCTCGGAATTCCAATTCGGTAACTCGGAGCACCTTATAGAGCTCGACTTTCTGACCTGAAAATGACTGACGTGATTCAACCTTTTTTTATGAGTTTCCAGTTGTCTGGAAAGCACCATCATTACTAGGATTCTGTGTTTCCAATGCAAAAGGGATTGCTTTTGTTAAAGAAAACAAATTATTATATGGAAACATTTATTACATGGAAAAGTGATGTATGTTTCTGTAGGATGCACCATGCTGCCATGTTGACGAAATGACAGAGTGGTGCAGATTATTGTTTGATTTGGGAAGGGTGCGCCTCCCTCCCCACTTTCGCTGGATGATGTGACAGGCCTTGCCCAGGGCCCCAGGCTCAGCATAATCTAATCCGCCCAATGATCATAGTGCTATTGCGAGAGTCTTGTCCAATCACAGGTTCGCAACTTTCACTGGGGACAGGGGGGACATGATGTGCGTGATGTATTGTCTCTACCTGCTTGTCCTTTGTGCTGTTGTCTGTGCCCAATAATGTTTGTACCATGTTTTGTGCTGCTACCATGTTGTGTTGCTACCATGCTGTGTTGTCATGTGTTGCTGCCTTTCTATGTTGTCGTCTTAGGGCTCTCTTTATGTAGTGTTGTCTCTCTTGTCGTGATGTGTGTTTCGTCCTATATATATATTTTTTTTTCAGCCCCCCTCCCTGCAGGAGGCCTTTTGCCTTTTGGTAGGCCGTCATTGTAAATAAGAATTTGTTCTTAACTGACTTGCCTAGTTAAATAAAATAAAAAATGACCCCCCCACACACATTCTGAAATGGCATTTTTGTCCCCCCCAATTTTATCATTCCACTATGATACAAAATGCGGCACCAGTGTGCTTTAGGACCATGCGGATGCCTCAGAGCTGTCGGGTAGGCTGTTTTCCGGCTGAAATGCAAGGACAAAACAGAACTTGCGGACAGGCTGTGTGAAGGCAAAGCTTCTGAAAGGCTGGTGTATAGGACCAGTATGGGAGAGATAGAGGGAGCTGCTGTCTGTGTACTTGCGCTTTTTCTCTGAGTTGTACAAGCAAGCAGAGCAGAAACTGGCTACTCTTTAGTTGACAGATCTAGCTGGCAAGGTAACTGCTGTTTGACAGAAGAAAAAAAATATTCGCAGTGCTGAGCTAGTAGTGTAACTGATGTGTTACGTTATCCAATGTTTCATCCCCTCTTGACTTAAGTGAATGAACTACTAGCAGCTAGTTAGCTAGCTAGTAACTACCACAGCCAGTTCAGCTCTAGCTAGCCTATGGCTATCTGTCAGGTAGCAGTATCTAACAGCTGTTGTGTGTATGGAAATGTTTTGTAGTCTTTGTTTCCCATTTCAACAGAAGTAAATTTGATGATGTACCATTATACCATTAGCTAGAGCTAGCCAAAAGTTTGCTAATGTTAGCTAGCTAATTCACTAACTTGAGCTATTTCTGCCTCAATCACACTAGATCTGAATTCAACAATGAAACGAGCAGCCAAGTGGTTGAAGAGCGATATATTCTGTTTCTTCAGCGTAATGTGAGTTTCTATTAGTCAGTATAGCAATGTAACGTTATTGATCTGTCAGTTTCCCTACCTAATTCCATACTTTTCACACTGCCACGGTATAAACAGCTCTATAGGCTTCACTGTCATGGTGCACAGTCAGTACACAACACAATACTCATCATGTCTTAGCAGGATCAGATGGTGACAGGTGTCCCTGCAGGGTCAGAGAGCCAGGGAAGGCCAGTCTACGAAGCTCAGGTGAATTTTGCAGTATATTATAACAATCAGTGAATGGATACCAAGTTCCATCTTGAGTTGATGTAGGCTACAGTCTGGGAATAATGGCCATTTCAACTATTGAACCATTGATTATATTCTTCGATGATATGTATAAATGTACAGCAAGGTATTTCTTTGTCATGCGTCATCTGAACAGGGTCAGATGGTGACAGGGGGTCCAGCAGGGTCAGGCAAACAGGGAAGACGGCGCTGAGGTGAACATTTGCAGATACAACACTTTGTTCTCTGTGCAGCTAACACTGGACAAGCAAGAAGCTTCAAAGATTTAAAATATTTTAAGGCAGTCTGACAAACCTCTAAAGATGTCAAACAAAAATGATCTGGAAGACACTTCATGATGATGAATGGATACAGATATGTTAGAATGCCCAGTCATGTTCATATAATCTCAGACATAAATGACTGCAATGTAAGACCATCCATAGAACTATATGCCAGTTAAACTGAATATCATGCACTCAGAAATGTTGTTACTCTGCTGGAGGTGAGAAACACAAAAGGGGACATATTTTGAAGGCTGGCTGATTTCTGGTAAAGAGTATGTTCTTTTAACTCAGCATGTCTACAGATTCTCCCTGTTTTTGTTTGCTTGGAAATGTTGATACTGGAGACTTATCAGAAGAAACTGTGTAACCTAGCATTTATAGCGGCTAAGAAATGCATTGCCATTAATTGGAAAGTTTGTTATCCTCCCACAATGTCACAATGGATAGCAGAAATGTCAAGTTATGCATCACTTGATTTGATTTATTACAATATTAAGGGTATACTGTGCAACTTTCAGAAGGTCTGGATTCCTTTT
The DNA here is from genome assembly GCF_045679555.1 of Salvelinus alpinus. Lineage (NCBI taxonomy): Eukaryota > Metazoa > Chordata > Actinopteri > Salmoniformes > Salmonidae > Salvelinus > Salvelinus alpinus. The sequence continues at coordinate 307,368 of NC_092109.1, read as the reverse complement.
TCTGGAATACTGTATGTCAAAAGGAGTCTGTATTGAAAACATGCCCATGTCAGGGGAGATACCTATTTAGGCAATCACTAGTTGCTAAGTCCTGGCCCTTGGGGGGGGGGGGTCTGCCATACTGATGGTTGTCACGCTGGCCTTGGCCTAACACACCTGAAACCAACAATGCATGTTTCACTAAGATAATTTAGCTGAGTGGTGTGTTTTGGGTTGGGGCTTTTGCAGGGCCGTGGACCTTTAGGGGCAAGGCAGGGTGACCCACCTATTTTGTGTGCAAGTGAAAAGAGCTCTACAATACTATTAGTCCTATGATATGAATTGTATGGAGGATGTACTGTTTCTGTGTGTTAATGTGTAGAAGGTGTGTGTTTTTATTAAACTTTTGATTACCAAACCTTTCCTTTGAAACATGTGAAAAATAAAAATAAAATAGAAAGATGGGAAGGAAGTTGAGTTGAGTTATTGACTAGACTGGTGGGGGTCGGGCGTACAGGCGGCTCAGGCTGGCTGTTCAGTCTTTGTACTTTATTTGTAAGGTTTGTTCATTTATTAGGCTATTGGTTAAAAGGTGGAATGATTTAGTTCAGTCTTACTTAAACATTTAATAATGGTCTCTAACCTACAGCATGATGACTATGGGTATATTTGCTTACTTTTTGTTGTGGGCCATGGGTCAAATTGTGTGGTCTGGAAATTAACCCCACCAAGTTATGTCCACCCCACTTCTTCAAACTCAAGCTGTGCCCCTGTCCAATTGTGTCATTTACAGAGAAATATGAACATTTGATTTATTCATAAATGAGCAGTGTTGGAAAAAATACCCAATTGTTTTACTTGAGTAAAAGTAAAGATACCTTAAAAGAAAATGACTACCTTAAAAGTGAATGTCACCCAGTAAAATAGTACTTGAGTAAAAGTATAAAAGTATTCCGTTTTAAATATACTTAAGTATCAAAAGTAAATGCTCAAACATACTTAAGTATCACAAGTATAAATCATTTCAAATTCCTTATATTAAGCAAACCAGACGGCACAATGCCAGGGGCACACTCCAACACTCAGATATCATATACAAACCAAGCATTTGTGTTTAGTGAGTCCCCAAGATCAGAGGCAGTAGGGATGACAAGGGACGCTCTCTTGATAAGTGTGTGAATGACAATTTTTCTGTCCTGCTAAGCATTCAAAATGTAACGAGCACTTTGGCTGTCAGGGAAAATGTATGGAGCAAAAAGTACATTATTTTCTTTAGGAATGTAGTAAAGTAAAAGTTGTCAAAAATATAAATAGTAAAGATACGCCAAAAAACTACTTAAGTAAAAATACTTTAAAGTACTATTTAAGTACTTTACACCACTGTAAATGAGTGAATGGGAATCGGACATTGTAAATGCTGGTTTGGTGGAGATTCCAAAACTATTTGGTGATAACTAAATACATATGCCTTGGTTGGGTTTTTGTTGCCTTCAGTTCTTGACACGCACCCATCCAAGGCATATGTATTTAGTTATTTCTACTAAAATATAGCTGTCTGACCCCATACTTTCATGTAAAGTACAAAGGCTACAGCAAAGAAATTTGAAAGTAGATGCAATCATAGAATTGTCATTCACACTTGACTACTGACTTGAAATATTGATTGTCTTGAGGGATCTCTTTTAGGCAATGCAATGCAAAAAGCCAGACAGTCACCATGTGTCTGATTGATAAAAACCAAATAGATATACGCCTGGTTCCTCTCTGGGTTTCTTCCTAGGTTTTGGCCTTTCTAGGGAGTTTTTCCTAGCCGCCGTGCTTCTACACCTGCATTGCTTGCTGTTTGGGGTTTTAGGCTGGGTTTCTGTACAGGACTTTGATATATCAGCTGATGTAAGAAGGGCTATATAAATAAATACATTTGATATACATAAAAAATATATTTTTTAAATAAGGTAAAATATGTAGATTCAGAGATGTTTACAGTTTGTGCTGGCATTGTAATTTTACAACCAAAAAGACAACAAAAAGGCATTAATTGGACAGTGTACAAGTAATTTCATACTTAAAATGAAGACTGTTTTCTCCTCTTTGGCCATTTAAAATCATAAACCTACTGTCTCATAATGCAGATGTTTAGGAGATTGAATAACCAAAGCCTGTCTCAGCATACTGTAAGAGTTCCTATACCTGAATTCTGAGATTGAAGTATAAGCCATACAGAATAAACAGTATTAAGCAGTAAACTATTTACAATTCTATCACTAAATCTGCTATTTTTTGTGTTGTTCAGAAATCAGAAACTATATCCTCAGGCACCCCGTAGTGTCGGAATACGTGAGTGAACAGGGCCTCCGCAGTCTGTAGAGCCGTAGGGAGACCGGGCAAAGGAAGGAGACGGCAGGACTTAGAAAGCCGATCCACAACGACCAGGATCGTGGTGTTGCCCCGCGAAGGGGGACGATCCGTCACGAAATCCACCGATAGGTGTGACCACGGTCGTTGTGGAACGGGAAGGGGTTGTAATTTCCCTCTGGGCAGGTGTCTAGGTGCCTTGCACTGTGCGCACACCGAGCAGGAGGAAACATAAACCCTCACATCCTTAGCTAACGTGGGCCACCAGTACTTCCCAGCAAGAGAGCGCACTGTCCGACCGATGCCAGGATGACCAGAGGAGGGTGACGTGTGGGCCCAACAGATTAACGATCGCGGACATCAAACGGGATGTACAGACGCCCAACTGGACACTGTGTGGGAGTGGGCTCTGCACGTGACGCCCGCTCGATGTCCGCGTCCACCTCCCATACCACCGGTGCCACCAGGCAAGAAGCTGGAATTATGGGAGTGGCATCCGCAGACGGCTGCCTTAACGTTCTGGGAACCTGGTCTGTAGGATAGGGTGAAAACAAAGCGGGTGAAAAACATGGCCCACCTCGCCTGGCGAGGGTTCAGTCTCCTCGCTGCCCGAATCTACTCCAGATTGCGGTGGTCAGTCCAAATGAGGAAAGGGTGTCTAGCCCCCTCAAGCCAATGTCTCCACGCCTTCAGAGCCCCGACAACAGCCAACAGCTCCTGGTCCACCACATCATAGTTTCGCTCCACCTGGCTGAGCTTCTTCGAAAAGAAAGCACAGGTGCGGAGCTTTAGTGGCGTACCCAAGCGCTGAGACAGCACAGCCCCTATCCCAGCCTCGGACGCGTCCACCTCAACTATGAACGCGAGGTAAACAGAGCCTTCAGGTGACTAAAATCCCTGTCCGCCCCAGCTGACCAGTGCAGTCGCACCGGTCCCCCTTCAGCAAGGAGGTAATGGGAGCCGCTACCTGACCAAAACCCTGGATAAACCTCCGGTAGTAGTTGGCAAACCTTAAGAACCGCTGCACCTCCTTTACCGTGTTTGGAGTCAGCCAATTACGCACAGCTGAAATGCTGCCATTTTCCATCTCCACCCCTAACACGGACTGTTGGAAGAACAGACATTTCTCAGCCTTGACGTACAGGTCATGCTCCAACAGTCGGCCAAGCACCCTGCGTACAAGGGACACATGCTCGGCGCGTGTAGCGGAGTATATTAGAATGTCATCTATATACACCACTACACCCTGCCCGTGCAGGTCCCTGAAAATCTCATCTACAAAGGATTGGAAGATTGGAGCATTCATGACGAGGTACTCATAGTGCCCAGAAGTGGTGCTAAATGCCGTCTTCAACTCATCCTCCGCCCGGATACGCACCAGGTTGTAAGCGCTCCAATTTTGTGAAGAAGCGCGCCCCGTGCAATGACTCTGTCATACTGGCTATGAGAGGTAGCGGGTAACTGTATTTCACCGTGATCTGATTTAAACCTCAATAGTCAATACACGGGGATAAACCTCCATCCTTCTTCTTCACAAAAAAACAAACTTGAGGAGACAGGTGAAGTGGAAGGCCGAATGTATCCCTGTCCCAGAGATTCGGTGACATATGTTTCCATAGCCGCCGTCTCCTCCTGTGACAGAGGATACACGTGACTCCTGGGAAGTGCAGCGTCTACCAGGAGATTTATCGCACAATCCCCCCGTCGATGGGGTGGTAATTGAGTGCCAAATCGGCATATTCGGGGGGAATGTGCATGGTGGAGACCTGTTTTGTACTCTCCACCGTAGTGGCACCTAAGGAAACACCTACACACCTCCCTGAGCACTGATGGGACCATACCTTGAGAGCCCTCTGTTGCCACGAAATAGTGGGGTCATGAGAGGCCAACCAGGGAAGGCCCAACACAACAGGAAACGCAGGAGAGTCGATCAGGAAGAGACTAATTCTCTCCTCATGACACTCTTGCGTTATCATACAGAGTGGAGCTGTGACCTCCCTAATTAGCCCCAACCCCAAAGGACAACTTTCTAAGGCATGTACAGGGAAGGGAACATCAACAGGAACAATAGGGATCCCTAATCTAAGTGCAAAGGAACGGTCAATAATGTTCCCAGCTGCGCCTGAATCTACTAGCGCCTTATGCTGGGAATGCGGGGAAAACTCAGGAAATTCTATATATAACCACATGTGTGCAACAGGGAGCTCTGGGTGAGTTGTGTGCCTACTCACCTGGGATGATCCACCAGTGCTCCGCCTGCTACCTCGACCTCCTGGGGAACCTCCCCAGCACCGACCAGCAGTGTGCCCTCTGCGGCCACAGGTGGTGCAGGGAATGGTCCCCCCCTCCGGTCCCCCTCATAGCAGCACCTCCCAGCTCCTTCGGTGTTGGATCAGAGGTGCTGGGGGATGGAACTGACAGACCCCGATCCGGACGTCCGCAGGAGGCCAACAGGTTATCCAGCCGGATGGATAGGTCCACCAGCTGGTCAAGGTTAAGGGTAGTGTCCCTGCAGGCTAGCTCCCTACGAACGTCCTCGCGTAAACTACACCTGTAGTGGTCGATCAGGGCCTGCTCATTCCATCCCGCGCCGGCGGCCAGAGTTCTAAAGTCCAGCGAGAACTTTTGAGCGCTCCTCATCCCCTGTCTTAGATGGTACAAGCGTTCCACCGCTCTCCCTTCAGGTGGATGATTGAAAAACGGGTGAAATCCTCGTAATTGTCCAACGTCGGGCCTTCCCTTCCCCAGATGGCGTTGGCCCATTCCAGGGCTTTACCAGTCAGACAAGAGATGAGGGCGCTCACTCTCTCGCGTCCCGAAGGGGCCGGCCGAACAGCTGCCAGGTAGAGCTCCAGCTGGAGTAGGAACCCCTGGCACCCGGCAGCTGTTCCGTGATACGCTCCCGGGATCGAGAACCGAATCCCACTGGATCCTGATGAAGGAGGGGTGAACATCAGTGTAGGTTGTGGTGGGAGCTGGGGTGACGATGATGGGTTAACCGGAAAACCCCCTCTCTCCCAGCGATCCATGGCTGTACCGAGACTCTGTAATCGCGTGCTGCTGAACGCGCTCCTCCACTGGGAGAAGAGGGCTGGCTGCACCTGCTGACTCCATTCAGTGGTGCGTGATTCTGTCAGCGGTTTGGAGAATGAATAAGGTGGAGTCAGGCGCAGGACACAGGTATGAGTAATAAACAGAATTTACTCAAAATTCAAGCAATATTCCAACAAGAAAAATACAGATATCCAGAGCACAAAAATAACGAACCCACATGACAACGACAATCACACACAAAACAGAAAAGGAAGCCAGAGGATTAAATAAGGAACATTGATTATGGAATGGAAACCAGGTGTGTATAATGAAGACAAAACAAAACGAAAATGAAACATGGATCGGTGGCGACTAGAAAGCCGGTGACGTCAACCGCCCGAACAAGGAGAGGGACCAACTTTGGCGGAAGTCGTGACAACTTCCAACTTCAACTGTAACAGAATAGTAACTTATAAGTTAGATTTTCACTGGACAGTTACTTATCTCCCTGGTCCATGGCAAAATGTGTAGAATTGCAGGAAATTGGCCTTAAAACTACAAATGTTTATCTCTGCCCCATGGGAAAATTTGCAGGAAAAATGCAGGAAGTTAGCCATTCCCCCCCCAAAAGAATATGTCCACCCCCCAAAATTTGAATCTGGGGAGTTAGCGGGGGGGGGGGGGGGGGTCATCCACTTACACTGCGTTTTCAAAATACTCCTCAAGAAAGGCATAGTAAGTCAAGTCAAACTGTGTAGAATTGCAAGAAATTAGTTTTAAAATGTAAAAATAAAAATCAGGGGGAGGTGCCCAGTCTAACACCCCCCCAACATTCACACCACAATTTCACCCTTTCCTTATGCCATTGAAACAAGTAGCCTAATTCTCTTAGGTTCTATTGGTTTTCAAATCAACTTTCTTTCATTGTCCAGTATAGCCAAAGGCACAATCCTAGTCATATTAGCAACCCATGCTAATTGTTGCATCTTTAGATCTCCCTTCTTTCAAAATTTCAAACATATATTTTCATCTCTGTCACATGAAACCCCTCACATATACAGTGCGCTTTTGACAGTGTTTTTACGCTAATTGCATTATGGAACAAACATTTATGCGTAGCCTAGGCCTACTGCCGTGGGCACATTGCGATGCAGTTATAATGTGAAGAAATAATCATTTATCAACATTTTAACCTAAACGTTCTTATCTGTCGCATCATCCTCGATGCTTTTTAAAGTCATTTTGATGTACTGGTTGTATGAACTTGGTATCTATCGTCCAACAACTGTCCCAGAGTGTTTGGAATAGGCTATTTCTAGGTTAACTTTTCTTTCTATGGTAGTAATTTTAAGCTAGTTTGCTGTTTGCTACTCGTCCTGTTGGCTGAGGAAAGTAAAATGTGGACATTTATTCTAACATCTTCAAAGTGCGCATCGGAAAGCGGTAAGAAGGACGCATGCTGTTGCTTCCTCGAGTTGCATTTATTGTTAAGATGAATTACCCTAATCTAAATGTGATGTGATTTCTGTCATTCTGAGCACCCAATCCATATACTGTAGGTAAATCAAAATATTGCCGGTCAAATGTCCGGAACCACATTTTCCTATTGGAAACCCTGAGCTGCACATACCAATATCACAGGGCTCATGTATTCTGATATGGCGTAGAAGTGGGAGATGAAGCCATCTGGAACCATCAGCAGATGCCTCTTGTCCTTCAGAACAGACCAGCACGCAGTAGCCAGGGCCTGAGAAACACACACAATGCATGGTTTATTACATTTCAGGATATTTTCACCAATGATATAGTTGAAGTGAATGCAATAGACCCTGTTGTCCAGCATGTCAGCCTGTGTAATTATGTTATGTTTGTATTACAGTTGTTATTAAGCCTGATAGGATCAATATAGCAGGATGACTATAGGAGTGTGTGTGTGTTTGTTTTTCAGTGTGTGTGTGTGAGATTCTGTGTGTGGTCTCACTGTCTCCTTAAAGCTGTCGGAGAGCCATCGGTTCCTCAGCATGGCCACCATGGACGAGGGTGGGCTCTCCAGGTCCTCGAAGGCATCCATTAGGATGAAGTCCAGCACAATGTCAAAGAAGTTCAGAACCACCACCTGGCAGAGGTCATAGGTCATACGAGGTCAGGAGCTTCAAATACACCTGGGTCGTATATTCATTAGTGCACACAATAGCAAAACGAGCATTTCTTATTGGTAGAAAATAAGTTCAGGTACTCCCTCCCTGTTTTAGTTGTTTGGTGTGCAATGAATATGGCCCAGCTCTACACCACATGTAAAGTGTGAGAGTTCATGAGTTGTCACGCACTAGTCAATCTACTCAGAGCGATTTATAGACACTGATTCTAGCTATAATTATCTTATGAAATAATTACTAGAATCTCTACACACTTTCATTTATGTTTGAGAATTTTTTGGGGGGGGAAATGTCTCACCCCTCATCCCTCTAGCTCTATCTTGCTGACCAGCCAAGATAGAGGGTGTAGAGTCTCTGGGTGTAGAGAAGCATGTCCTCATATGCTTCCAGGAAGGCTTTGGGACTCTACAGGGAACAAAGAGGAACAAAACAATGAAGTTACAACTTGAGATACTGTGTTAAAAATTAACAAACATGTTCAGAGAGATAGTGAAAATACAGGGTTTTTGATGTAAGGATATATGTATATACACAAACGTATGTGGACACCCCTTCAAATTAGTGGCTTCGGCTATTTCAGCCATTCTGTGCTTCCAACTTTGTGGCAACAGTTTGGGGGAAGGCCCTTTTATTTCAGTATGACAATGCCCCCGTGCACAAAGCAAGGTCCATACAGAAATTGTTTGTCGAGATTGGTGCAGAAGAACTTGACTGGCCTGCACAGAGCCCTGACCTCAACCCCATCAAACACCTTTGGAATGAATTGGAAGGCCGACTGCGAACCAGGCCTAAACGCCCAACATCAGTGCTCGGACTCACTAATTCTTGTGGCTGAATGGAAGCAAGTCCCAGCAGCAATGTTCCAACATCTAGTGGAAAGCCTTCCCAGAAGAGTGGAGGCTATTATAGCAGAAAAGGGGGGACCAACTCCATATTAATGCCCATGATTTTGGTGCCCACGGATATAGCCCACGGATATAGGTGAGTATTGTCACCTTGTTTGCCTTGGTCATGAGTCCTGTGATCATCTGCTTGCCGGTCTCCATGAAGAACGTCCGGTGAGTTTCGTCCAGCAACAGAACCTGTCGAAAACAACAACTGAGCACTGCGGACTTCAGCAAAGACCCTTCTTGGTCACATCAAATCCACAGTAACATTGTCTATTTAAGCAATAAGGCACGAGGGGGTGTGGTATATGGCAAATATACCACGGCTAAGGGCTGTTCTTTGGCACGACGCAGCCACAAACCCTAGAGGGGCCTTAATACTATTATAAACTGGTTACCAACGTAATTTGCACAGTAAAACATATTTTTAGGTCATACCCGTTGTATACGGTCTGATATACCACGGCTTTCAGCCAATCAGCAGTCAGGGCTCGAACCACCCAGTTTATAAATACCAATAAATCATCTTCAGTAAGCATTTCAGACCTGGAAAGCTTGTCTCACACAATGGAGTTTGGCTAGGAAGTCCTGATCACCATAGCATTCTAGCAGCTTAGTTCTGAGGGATGGAGAAGGGGGAACGATGAGAAAATGAAACGAAATAGATATCAGTTTGTTTTATGTCGGAAATATATGGTTGTTGGTAGGGCTGTGGCGGTCACGAAATTTCTTCAGCTGGTGATTGTCAAGCAAATAACTGTCGGTCTCACGGTAATTGACTGTTAATTAACATAAATACATGTAGTATCTCCTGGCTTCCACACATAGCCTACAAGCAATTTTAAAAAGTCTAATAAATCCATGTAATATAGCCTACACCTTCAAAATAAATCCATAATTTATTTTAGACAGTTCTAAAGAAGCATGATATGAAGAACATGCAGTCTATTTCAGAAGAAAAGAATTGCCTACTCTGAGTTATCCTTATGTTATACCAGAATGGCGCCGGAGGGGCCGTTTTATGGCTCCTAACCAACTGTGCTATTTTGTTAGTTTTTTAGCGTTGTTTGTAACTTATTTTTTAAACTTATTTTGTACATAATGTTGCTGTTACCATCTCTTATGACCAAAAATAACTTCTGGACATCAGAACAGCGATTACTCACGTCGAACTGTAGGAAGATTTTTTCTTTAACGAGTCCAACGAAGGATATACAGCTTTCTCAAGAACGGGCCCAAATCCCCATAATTTACGTGAAGAAAAGACGGAGAAAAAGGGGGTGGAGGTCGGGCTGCCTTCTGAGAATTAATAGGCGAGTGAGTAAACCTCCACTACCATTCGTTCTATTGGCCAATGTGCAATCATTGGAAAACAAGACAATCCTACCAACGCGACATTAAAATCTATAATATCTTATGTTTCACCGAGTCGAGGCTGAACAACGACTGATAATATAGAGCTGGCGGGATTTTCCATGCATCGGCAGAACAGAGAAACTACGTCTGGTAAAACGAGGGGCGGGGTGTGTCGATTTGTCAATAACAGCTGGTGCGCAATGTCTATTATTATAGAAGTCTCTAGGTATTGCTCGCCTGAGGTAGAGTACCTTATGAAAAGCTGTAGACCACACGATCTACCAAGAGAGTTCTCATCTATATTATTCGTAGCTGTCCATTTACCACCACAAACCAACGCTGGCACTAAGACCGCATTCAACCAGCTGTATAGGCCATAAGCAAACAAGAAAATGCTCATCCAGACACGGCGCTCCTAGTGGCCGGGGACTTTAATGCAGGCAAACTTAAATCCATTTTAACTCATTTCTACCACATGTAAAACTAGAGAAGAAAAATAAACTATAGACCAGATTTACTCCACACACAGAGACGCATACAAAGCTTTCCTTCACCCTCCATTTGGCAAATCTGGCAATAATTCTATCCTCCTGCTTACGAGCAAAAACTAAATCTATTTTTATTTGTCACATGCGCCGAATACAACCGGTGTAGACCTTACAGTGAAATGCTTACTTACAAGCCCTTAACCAACAATACAGTTAAAACCCTTTTTTAAATACCTTAAAAAATAAGAAATAAAAGTAACAAATAGTTAAAGAGCAGCAGTAAAATAACAATAGCGAGGCTATATACAGGGGGTACCGTTACAGAGTGAATGTGCGGGAGCACCGGTTAGTCGAGGTAATTGAAGTAATATGTACATGTAGGTAATATGTAATATGTACATGAGTTATTAAAGTGACTATGCATAGAAAATAACAGAGTAGCAACAGTGTAAAATATGGGGGGGGGGGGGGGGGGGGTGTTCAGGAGTCTTATGGCTTGGGGTAGAAGCTGTTTAGAAGCCTCTTGGACCTAGACTTGGCGCTCCGGTACCCCTTGCCATGCGGTAGCAGAGAGAACAGTCTATGACTAGGGTGGCTGGAGTATTTTAGGGCCTTCCTCTGACACCACCTGGTATAGAGGTCCTGGATGGCAGGAAGCTTGGCTCCAGTGATGTACTGGGCCATACGCACTACCCTCTGTAGTGCCTAGCATGTCGGAGGCCGAGCAGTTGCCATACCAGGCAGTGATGCAACCAGTCAGGATGCTCAATGGTGCAGCTGTAGAACCTTTTGAGGATCTGAGGACCCATGCCAAATCTTTTCAGTCGCCAGAGAGGGAATAGGTTTTGTCGTACCCTCTTCACGACTTTCTTGGTGTGCTTGGACAATGTTAGTTTGTTGGTGATGTGGACACCAAGGAACTTGAAGCTTTCAACCTGCTCCACTACAGCCTTGTCGAAGAGAATGGGGGCGTGCTCGGTCCTCCTTCTCCTGTAGTCCACAATTATCTCCTTTGTCTTGATCACATTGAGGGAAAGGGTTGTTGTCTGGCACCACATGGCCAGGTCTCTATCATTTGTTTTTCAACAGGACAATGACCCAACACACCTCCAGGCTGTGTACGGGCTACTTGACCAAGGAGAGTGATTGAGTGCTGCATCAGATGACCTGGCCTCCACAATCACCCGACCTTAACCCAATTGAGATGGTTTGGGATGAGTTGGTCCGCAGAGTGAAGGAAAAGCAGCCAACAAGTGCTCAGCATATGTGGGAACTCTTTCAAGACTGTTGGAAAAGCATTCCAGGTGAAGCTGGTTGAGAGAATGCCAAGAGTGTGCAAAGGGTGGCTACTTTGAAGAATCTCAAAAATAAAATATATTTTAATTTATTTAACACTTTTTTGGTTACTACATGATTCCATGTGTGCTATTTCATAGTTTTGATGTCTTCACTACCATTCTACAATGTAGAAAACAGTAAAAATAAAGAAAAACCCTTGAATGAGTAGGTGTGTCCAAACTTTTGACTGGTACTGTATGTGTGAAATTTGTTTTGATTTAGAATGGACCATTAGCTGTCTCGAAACAGGGGCAGCGTGGAAAAATACTAGTCATCCACACACTTAATCAAATAGCGAATGGAGGAGACTTTTCCAGAGGTTCCGTTTAATGCCAGCCAGGAAGGCTATACTGTTGTAAAAAAAAAAACAATGTGCTTAATATTAGGAAAGATGAGAAATAAATATAGTAGGCCTAGTCTATAGAAAGCTGATGGGATCCTCCTCTTTTTAGTAGAGGCCATCACTTTGTTTTCTCACGCTATTGCATAGCCTATAGAAATGTTTTACTCACGAAGTGTTTGATTCGATTTTCGATTACATTTGCATTGATGTCAGAGTGATTAGAAGGACAGAGTACTGCCTTCATGACTCGTGACCGCCGGTGTGGCGGTAATAACAGCCCTAGTTATGAGTAACAGTAATCAAATAGTATTTGCACTCGGCGCAATGGAAGCTATAGAATAGTCACAGAAGTACAAACCCTCTCCAAATCTATCACTTTAATTAAGCACTCAAAAAATACTATTTGAACTCAGGTCTAGTACTTAGCTAGCACTTACCGGAGCTCTCGACAGGGCACGCTGCCATCCTGGCCTAGTGACACGGCCTCGTCGTAGAGAGCAGCGGGCCTCAGAGGCTGGTACACCTCATCCAGAGATAGCTGGTCAAACAACTGCACAGAGGAGAAGAGATGGAGAGGCACATTCCTTAGCACACATCTTAATATCACAAGATACATGATAGTCAAGAGCAGGGGTGTCAAAGTCAAATGGACGGAGGGCCAAATAAAAAATTTAGCTACAAGCCGAGGGCCGGACTGTTCGAATGTTCATTGAAACATTTTTAAATGACGCATATAGTCTAGTGAACCTAATTGAACCTACTGAAAACCTAACAAATATATTCCAATATGATCAGATAAATAAAGCAATATTTTCTTATGGCTCTGTCAGTAATCTTTAATTTTCAACAGACACAAAAGACAAATTTCCTTTATATAAAAATCCCCATAACATGAACATTAAATGAAAGAAACCGGTATTCAAGGCACCATCAGTAGCCTATATTTTCTATTTTAGCAAAAGTGGGCTAAATTTACTTCAAAGAAAAAAACAATAATAGCAATTTTCTATCATCCACTCAACTGAAATATTTTTAAAATATAATTGGATTGAAATACAATAAAATAAAGTGCAAAAATCTATTAATCAAAAACAACACTTTGTTTAAGGAGAAGTAACATGCAGTGAAAACAAATATTAAACTTTAACTTTTAAACTTGAACTGAGTAAAAACTCTAAATATGTGATTGCACAGTAATGTTCACTTGTTTGAGGTTGAGGGTGATACTTGGTGGTGTCCCATCTTTTCCACAAGTTCATCAATGTTCGGGGTAAGGCTCTGAGCTGAGGAAATCCTCAGAATTGAGTGGAGGTGTTCAGCAGTAAGTCGACTTCTGTGTGATGTTTTGTTCAGGTTCATCAAAGAAAACAGTTGTTCACACAGGTATGTGCTGCCAAACATAGACAACGTTTGAGCAGCCTGGATGCGCAGCTGGGGCATTGTGTCGGGGAGGAAACGGGCGAACTCCGCAGCACCCACTGCCGCATATTTTGCCCTCAGTGCATCATTGCATTGGAGGTCAATCAACTCCATTTGGAGGTTTGGTGGTGAGCTTTCCACGTCAACAGCAAATGGGTTACCGAGCAGTTCCAACCTGCTTTTTTGTGCTTCAAAGTCAGCAAATCGGCGTCGAAAGTCAGCGGCAAGCATACCTATTTTATCAGCCAACTGTGCGCTCGGGAACGCACTGGTAGAGAGCTTCTCTTTCATGGTCTGGCAGCTGGGAAAGTGGCTCAAATTTTCTTTCCGCATCTGCGTCTCCCACAGAGTCAGTTTGGTTTTAAATGCCTTCACTGTACTGTACATATCAGAGATGACATGATCCCGACCCTGCAGCTGCAAGTTCATTGCATTCAGATGACTCGTAATGTCACACAGAAAAGCCATTTCACACAGAAACATTTCGTCTCGGAGTTGTGTTGTGTCTTTCCCTTTGCTGTCCAAGAACAGACAAATCTCCTCACGAAGCTCGAAACATCTTTGAAGCACCTTTCCCTGGCTTAGCCATCGCACCTCTGTGTGATAAGGCAAATCACCATGCTCCGTTTCTAACTCCGTCAGAAATGCCTTGAACTGGCGGTGATTCAAACCTTTGGCTCTGATAAAGTTAACTGTGCGCGTGATGATGCTCATTACATGCTCCATTTTCAAGGCTTTACCGCACAACGCTTCCTGGTGTATGATACAATGATAAGCTGTCAGCTCACCTGTCGCGTTTTCCTCTTGCATCTTTTCCCGTATCTTCGCCACCAGTCCGCTCCTGTGTCCACACATCGCAGGTGCTCCGTCGGTTGTCAAACCCACGAGTTTTTCCCAAGGCAGCTCCATCTCATTTACACAGCAGCCTACTGCTCGGTGCGTCACCGTTGCATTGTGGGAAATGTAGTATTGGTGCGTGTAAAAGATCTGCGGGCTGCCGGCTTGCTGCGGTCTGCGGGCCGGTTCTAATAATAAATCAAGATCATCCCAGGGGCCGTAAAAAACCTTCTCGCGGGCCGGATGTGGCCCGCGGGCCTTGACTCTGACATATATGGTCAAGAGGATACATAGGATACATGATAGTCATGATGAACTGTGAGTGTATAGGAGAAAGGAAGTGTAAGAAAGTGTGTGTGAATTTGAGTGAGAGAATACGTGCGTGAGAGATGCTGAGTGAATGAGAGAGATGGAGAAAGAAAGAGAAACCAACCTCTGACGCTGAGAAGAAGGAATCGCCCGAAGTGTTCGTAGTGTGAAGTGTTCGTAGGTACTGTCTATGCAGAAAATAAATAGATGAATGTTAACAGCATTCTAATAGCTAATGCTAAAGCTACCGTCCACAAAGAAAATCAACAGATGTGTGTAGCATGCTAATTACCAAAATCTGTCAGCAGGCTATCTGGGGGAATGGTGGTGCCAAAGTCCTCCTGTAGGTATTATGCCCAGTGCAGAAGGGTCTCCAGCTTCTCGGCAAAGACCTTTTTACCCGACTCGGACTGAAACCATGAAAACAAACAAAAATCACTACAATCACTGATTAATTCAAATCACAGTGGCCCTCCAGGACGGGAGTTGCCCAACCTTTATCTGAATCTTTAAGCCAATGGAGGCTGGTGGATTTGTGAAAGTGCGGCTTCCTTTAGGCCATGAGAAAGAGATTCATATCTCAACGGGACTCACCTGGTTAAATAAAGGATAAATTAAATTAAATAAAGAAAATAAAAAAGTGTAGCGTACCGTTGAGAGTGAGATAGTTCTGTGGCGTACCATGGGCAGGTCGGGCCCCCTCCAGTGCCAGGTTTGTACTGGCATTGGAAGCGTTGGAGTGAGAGTGATGACGGATGTTGTCACGACTTCCGCCGAAGTCGGCTCCTCTCCTTGTTCGGGCGGAGTTCAGCGATCGATGTCACCGGCTTTCTAGCCATCGCCGCTCCATTTTTCATATATCCATTTGTCTTGTCTTGTTTCCATACACACCTGGTTTTCATTTCCCCAATTAAGCTACTTGTATTTAACCCTCTGTTTCCCATCATGTTTTGTGTGTAATTTGTTTTATGTTGTTGTGGTGTCTTTTTACGCGCTTTACTTTTGTTATGTTGCGTGTTTTTGAGCACATTTTATTTATGTTGTGCTCTCGCTTTGGAACTTTAATAAAGTGTGCCTGTTTACATCACGCTACTCTCCTGCACCTGATTTTGCCTCTTTTACACACGCTGACAATCCACTCCAGTTTTCGGCATTGATGAAGAAATAGGTATGTTTAATTTGTTTCACTGTCAAAATTGGGGCCATCTTGATGTTACTGAATTATACTGCACTACATCTTTATTTTGACAGTGATGCAACATTTTTAAATGTGTCTCTATTCTCCAGAATTTCAGGTTTGAGATCAAATGTTTGATATGAGGTTACAGTACAGAATGTGACCTTTTTATATCAGTGTATTTTCAGAATGATCTGATTTACCGTTTAGAAATAAAAGCACTTTATGTCTAGTCCCCCCCATTTGAAGTGGTCAAGTATTTGGATACATATCACTTAGTGGGTTAAAGTTGTCAAACGTTTATTTGAACCCATATTCCTTGCACACAATGACTACATCAATATCTTCTATTCTTACTTGCAGTTCTTGACACAAACCGATAGACCTGGCACCTACTACCATACCCCGTTCAAAGGCACTTAAATATTTTGTCTTGCCCATTCACCCTCTGAATGGTACAAATGCACAATCCATGTTTCAATTGTCTCAAGGTTTAAACATCCTCCTTTAACCTGTCTCCTCCCCTTTATCTACACTGAAGTGGATTTAACAGGTGACATCAATAAGGGATCATAGCTTTCACCTGGCCAGTCTGTCAGGGAAAGAGAATGTTTTGTACACTCATTGTGTTTTTGCTGTTTTAAGAACGTTCAGAAATTCTATTTGACAATGGGAGCAAGTTCTATTGTTTGATATTCCATTTTAGACTTTAATACTCAATATTTTGGTCTGCCCTGTAATTGATTTTACTGTAGAATCAAAGCTGAGGTTTTTGGCTTGTCACATCATAGACTGCGCAGAGATATATTTGCTGTCACATATTTACAGCCCTATGTGCGTTTTAATAGATTGATTATACAATATTCTTAATTTAAAAAAATTCCCCTCTTTGTGTTTTCAAAAAGCAATACTTCATAGAGAAATTAAGATCCTCCTAGCTGACTTAGAAGACCCTGAGTGTGTAAAAATCCTGCTGTGCCTGGTGCATCACGCAGTTGGAGTATGAGGAAGGAACTCTCACAGGATAGGTGGAGGGAGTTCAGGCTTGAGATTGTAGATTCTCTGCTGGCTCCAGAGCATGCTTCTCAGAAGATCTGTCAGCCATGCAATGTGAAAAGGGCTATTCTGCGATGTAGAGACTGTGCCCGAAACAGCTTTACTGCGAAGACTTCGATGTCTCTACATATGCAAAGTTCCCCTTGCACAACAGAGAGTCCATGATCAAGGGATTCTACACGCCCTTTCCTCCAACCACAGCCATATCTCTCCACAGTAATGGAAAATATGCACTTCATGAACAGGGTGTGTTTTTTAATATATTTTTGGGGGGCTGAATATATTATATCAAAGTTAAAAGGTATTCTTGTTCATTGTTGTATAAAATATTGTCCCTAGATTGTGTTCTTACCATTGGACGCGTCAGAGGTGATATGTGGTTGCCTGACAAGCACCATCCATGTTGGCCCTGAGAAACATAATCCTCGTAGGAATAAATGGTATGTGCAATATCTACAGTAACCAAACAGTGATGTAGCAATGCAATGTAAAACAACATTAATTCAGACTGTACATTTTTTACAATGTCATAGTGCCTCTGCTGACCTGCACAACTTGTCTTAGCACCTGGACAGCAAACTTGGCAGATCTGATAAAGAATGGGTACTGGCCTGCCACTGTCAACTGTGACACCATATACCAGGTAGATCTGTTCAGCTCTTTTGAGGAGCTGAAAGTGTCAGCCCCAGGTCTGGTGGATTTTGGAGCAGCGAACTGACTTCTTTGGCAGGGTAACAATAAATTATACTCAGCCTTACCAATGTATTACTTCAGGTTAACAAAATGCTAAAGTTATGTTACACTAAGCGTTGTAACAAAATGTATTTCCAGTACTACAACTATGTTAAAACTTCAGGTCTCTTGCTACAGTATGTGTTAGCCTCCTGCACCACTGTCCTGCCATGCCCCTTATCTGTGCCCCTCTTGCATCCAATATTTCCTGCTCTTTACAACATAAGTACTCATCCTACTTTTGCGTTGGCTTTCACCTGCTTTGCTGGCAACACAATGCACTGGCCCTGCTTTAACTCAAATCCAGTCAGCCATAGTGAATTATAGTACGTTTTGTTTATAGTATTGCTGTAAGTTATTTCATATCTTTCCCATATGTATTTTTTCCTTACAAGAACGGAATGATCTGGTGGGGACACTTTTCAAAAAAGCTGCTTTGAGTGGACGTACTGCCGCTCTGAAGTTGATCAGGTCTGTGATATACAGTACTTTGTCTGCCCAGCCTGTTCACCCAGCATGCTTGCAGTGTCAGTGGACGGGAACAAGAAGCTGTATCGATTCAAAAAAGTTAAACTATTCATAATTGATGAAATAACACCATACTCTATATCATTTAAACAATCCAATCAAGGTTTGCCTTTGTCCAGCGTGAAAGTTTTCAAATGCAGTTGAGCTCATTTTTAGGTTAAATGTTTTGAGTTTGTAATGAAATTAATTATCAACATTGTCAAGTGTCCCACAATCAGTTACTGAGGTTGATTGCTATTTCATATGTCATATATACAGTGGGGAGAACAAGTATTTGATACACTGCCGATTTTGCAGGTTTTCCTACTTACAAAGCATGTAGAGGTCTGTAATTTTTATCATAGGTACACTTCAACTGTGAGAGACGGAATTTAAAACAAAAATCCAGAAAATCACATTGTATGATTTTTAAGTAATTAATTCGCATTTTATTGCATGACATAAGTATTTGATCACCTACCAACCAGTAAGAATTCCGGCTCTCACAGACCTGTTAGTTTTTCTTTAAGAAGCCCTCCTGTTCTCCACTCATTACCTGTATTAACTGCACCTGTTTGAACTCGTTACCTGTATAAAAGACACCTGTCCACCCACTCAATCAAACAGACTCCAACCTCTCCGCAATGGCCAAGACCAGAGAGCTGTGTAAGGACATCAGGGCTAAAATTGTAGACCTGCACAAGGCTGGGATGGGCTACAGGACAATAGGCAAGCAGCTTGGTGAGAAGGCAACAACTGTCGGCGCAATTATTAGAAAATGGAAGAAGTTCAAGATGACGGTCAATCACCCTCGGTCTGGGGCTCCATGCAAGATCTCACCTCGTGGGGCATCAATGATCACGAGGAAGGTGAGGGATCAGCCCAGAACTACACGGCAGGACCTGGTCAATGACCTGAAGAGAGCTGGGACCACAGTCTCAAAGAAAACCATTAGTAACACACTACGCCGTCATGGATTAAAATCCTGCAGCGCACGCAAGGTCCCCCTGCTCAAGCCAGCGCATGTCCAGGCCCGTCTGAAGTTTGCCAATGACCATCTGGATGATCCAGAGGAGGAATTGGAGAAGGTCATGTGGTCTGATGAGACAAAAATAGAGCTTTTTGGTCTAAACTCCACTCGCCCTGTTTGGAGGAAGAAGAAGGATGAGTACAACCCCAAGAACACCATCCCAACCGTGAAGCATGGAGGTAGAAACATCATTCTCTGGGGATGCTTTTCTGCAAAGGGGACAGGACGACTGCACCGTATTGAGGGGAGGATGGATGGGGCCATGTATCGCGAGATCTTGGCCAACAACCTCCTTCCCTCAGTAAGAGCATTGAAGATAGGTCGTGGCTGGGTCTTCCAGCATGACAACGACCCGAAACACACAGCCAGGGCAACTAAGGAGTGGCTCCGTAAGAAGCATCTCAAGGTCCTGGAGTGGCCTAGCCAGTCTCCAGACCTGAACCCAATAGAAAATCTTTGGAGGGAGCTGAAAGTCCGTATTGCCCAGCGACAGCCCCGAAACCTGAAGGATCTGGAGAAGGTCTGTATGGAGGAGTGGGCCAAAATCCCTGCTGCAGTGTGTGCAAACCTGGTCAAGAACTACAGGAAACGTATGATCTCTGTAATTGCAAACAAAGGTTTCTGTACCAAATATTAAGTTCTGCTTTTCTGATGTATCAAATACTTATGTCATGCAATAAAATGCGAATTAATTACTTAAAAATCATACAATGTGATTTTCTGGATTTTTGTTTTAAATTCCGTCTCTCACAGTTGAAGTGTACCTATGATAAAAATTACAGACCTCTACATGCTTTGTAAGTAGGAAAACCTGCAAAATCGGCAGTGTATCAAATACTTGTTCTCCCCACTGTATATATATATATATATATTTCATGTATCCTTCAAGGACAGATGACAAAGGATTCTTTGATGGCGTATTTATCTACAAGGATGAGGATGTGTCTGACTTTGTGAACTATGTCCATACAAAGACTAAACATGTACGTTTCCTGTATCTTCTAATCTGTTAAATAGGACTGACCTCGGGCCATCTGACTCAAAGGCAGACTCGTTATACACTATTCCAATAAAAACATCATTTCAGGGTCCAGGGTCATTACAAAACTCCATCTGTTCAGAAATGCAACACACTTTACAAGTGCTTCTTTTTGGTAGTCAATCTCCAACTTCTGATCTCCATTGTAGCGAACACGGGGTAGCTCAGTGCCCTCAGCTAGATTTTAGAAACCTAACCAGTGTCCCGTTAACACCCCCTCCACAATTTTTTTTCAACCTATATTCTTCTACTTGTCTACAGTTATGGAAAAGGGGTATGTGGATCATCCCAGTGGACAGCAGCTAAAGAGTCGTCAAGGAAAAAAATTTGTGAACTTGATGAAGAGGGACTCGAAGTTGCCGTCTGCCACCACAGAACACTTCTGAGGAGCCTCAACATGATGCGTGGAGAGATCTTTGCGTACCAACTGTTCTTGCAGAAGGAATTGTCTGGCAGCAGGAACATACAATTCTTGTGTACGGATGTTATCTGCAAATTTTGGCCATACCTAACCAAAGTTGCCCTTCATTGTCCAGAGCTCGCACTCTTCTAGACATGAAGCCACTTCTTTCCGTCATGCATGCAAAGGCACATCGTTTGAAATGCGAGGTAATTTTTTCTTTATTAAACTGTTGAAAGAGAATTTCCAGCTTCAGTTCTTTACAAGGCTTCCCATTTAGATGTTTGTTAATCACGTTATAGCAATATTAAGTCAATATTTTTTTTCAATGTAAATTAAGATTAAGTGGGGAGGATGGAATCAGAAAGGAGCTGGCACAACTCCGGGGGCGGCAGTGGAACAAGGGAACAGCTTCTTGTCGAGGGCTGCAATCTGTTCCAAGCAAATGTCCAAAGGAGGTAAACAATTTGTTTAAAGTTGTTCTATTCAGCTATTTTAGTACCTATCTGGAATAAGAAATTATATTTGGCTTTTCTAGCAAGAACAGACATGCTAACCATCCAGGCATGGGGTGGAACAGAAGGAAGAAGAACCTGGACAGAGCATTTGTCACGACTTCCACCGGAGTCGGTCCCTCTCCTTGTTCGAGCGGCGTTCGACAGTCGACGTCACCGGCCTTCTAGCCATCACCGATCCACTTTTCATTTTCCATTTGTTTTGTCTTTGTTTTCTACACACCTGGTTTCAATTCCCCCATTACATGTTCATTATTTAACCCTTTGGTTTCCCCCATGTTTGTGTGCGTGTGTGTTCTATTGTTCAGGCTGTTACTGACGGCTGGTTATTTGTTGCCGGGTTTTGTTATTTACGGCCGTTTATTTCGTGGTACCAGTATTTTTCCCGCACCGTAGTATTGTGTTTATACTGGTGTTATCTTGTATTAAATACCTTGTCCACGCATCTCAGCTCTCCTGCACCTGACTCCTTTCACCAGTTACCCACAGCCTTGACAGCATTTTCCCAAAGATACTTGAAGGTGTATTGTGTGGATCAATACATTTATTTTAGAACTATTATATCTTTGCATTTAATTTATTTTAAAATAATTAATTCTGTTTTTTGTTTTTGTCATTCTCAGGAAAAATCCAGGAGGAGACCCAGACTCAAAGTTTAAGAGTGTGTCACGTTCCTGACCTGTTTTCTGTTAGTTTTGTATTTGTTAGTTGGTCAGGACGTGAGTTTGGGTGGGCAGTCTATGTTTTCTGTTTCTATGTTGGTTTAAAGGGTGACCTGATATGGCTCTCAATTAGAGGCAGGTGGTTGTCATTTCCTCTGATTGAGAGTCATATTAAGGTAGGTGTTTTCACACTGTTTGTTGTGGGTGGTTGTCTCCTGTGTCTGTGTCTATGTTGCACCATACGGGACTGTTTTCGGTTTGTTTGTTCGTTTCGTTTTATGTAGTCATTTTTCCTGTTCCTGCGTTCTTCGAGTTACATGTAAGTTCTTACGTTCAGGTTTGTCTACATCGTTTTGTTATTTGTTAGTTTATTCAAGTTTAGTTCGTTTTTCTGTCGTCTTTAAATAAATTCATTATGTCATCATACCTCGCTGCATTTTGGTCTTCCGATCCTTCTCTCCTCTCCTCGTCCGAGGAAGAGGAAGACGACAGCCGTTACAGAACCACCCACCAATCCAGAACCAAGCAGCGCAAGTTTGAGCAGCGGCCAAGAAATCAGGACTCATGGACTTGGGAGGAAGTATTGGAGGGAAAAGGACACTGGGCTCACATTGGGGAATATCGCCGCGCTCGTGAGGAGATGGAGGCAGCGAGAGCCCAAGAGCGGTGGTATGAGGAGGCAGCAAGGAGACGTGGCTGGAAGCCCGAGAAGAGACCCCAAAAATTTCTTGGGGGGTGGCTAAGAGGTAGTGGGCCGAGGGCAGGTAGGAAACCTGCGCCCACTTCCCAGGCTAACCGTGGAGAGCGGGAGTACAGGCAGACACCGTGTTACGCAGTAGAGCGCACGGTGTCTCCTGTACGTGTGCATAGCCCGGTGCGGGTTATTCCACCTCCCCGCACTGGTAGGGCTAGATTGGGCATTGAGCCAGGTGTCATGAGGCCGGCTCAACGCGTCTGGTCTCCAGTGCGTCTCCTCGGGCCGGCTTACATGGCACCAGCCTTACGCATGGTGTCCCCGGTTCGCCTACATAGCCCGACGGGGAGCATACAACCAGGTAAGGTTGGGCAGGCTCAGTGCTCAAGGGAGCCAGTACGCCTGCACGGTCCGGTATTTCCGGCGCTACCTCCCCGCCCCAGCCCAGTACCACCAGTGCCTACACCACGCACCAGGCTTCCAGTGCGTTTTCAGAGCCCTGTTCCTCCTCCACGCACTCTCCCTATGGTGCGTGTCTCCAGCCCAGTGCCTCCAGTTCCGGCACCACGCACTAAGCCTCCTGTGCGTCTCCAGAGCCCTGTACGCACTGTTCCTTCTCCCCGTACTCGTCCTGATGTGCGTGCACTCAGCCCGGTGCCACCAGTGCCGGTACCACGCACCAGGCCTATAGTGCGCTTCGAGAGGTCAGTGTGCCCTGTCCCTGCTCCCCGCACTAGGCTTGAAGTGCGTGTCTCCAGTCCGGTGCCTCCAGTTCCGGCACCACGTACCAGGCCTACAGTGCGTCTCAGCCGGCCAGAGTCTGCCGTCTGCCCAACGGCGCCTGAACTGTCCGTCTGCCAAGCGCCGCATGAACTGCCCGTCTGTATTGAGCCTTCAAAGCCGCCCGTCTGCCATGAGCCTGCAAAGCCGCCCGTCTGCCATGAGCCTACAGAGCCTTCCGCCAGACAGGAGCCGCTAGAGCCTTCCGCCAGACAGGAGCAGCCAAAGCCTTCCGCCAGACAGGATCAGCCAGAGCCATCCGTCTCCTCAGCGCCGTCTGAGCCATCCGTCTCCTCAGCGCCGTCTGAGCCATCCGTCTCCTCAGCGCCGTCTGAGCCATCCGTCTCCCCAGCGCCGTCTGAGCCATCCGTCTCCCCAGCGCCGTCTGAGCCATCCGTCTCCCCAGCGCCGTCTGAGCCATCCGTCTCCCCAGCGCCGTCTGAGCCATCCGTCTCCCCAGCGCCGTCTGAGCCATCCGTCTGTCCCGAGCCATTAGAGCCGCCCGTCTGTCCCGAGCCGTCAGAGCCGTTAGTCAGTCAGGACCCGCTAGAGCCATTCGTCAGTCAGGACCTGCCAGAGCCGCCAACCAGACAGGATCTGCCAGAGCCGCCAACCAGACAGGATCTGCCAGAGCCGCCAACCAGACAGGATCTGCCAGAGCCGCCAACCAGACAGGATCTGCCAGAGCCGCCAACCAGACAGGATCTGCCAGAGCAGCCAACCAGACAGGATCTGCCAGAGCCGTCAGCGAGCCATGAGCGTCCAGAGCCGTCAGCCAGCCATGAGCGTCCAGAGCCGTCAGCCAGCCATGAGCGTCCAGAGCCGTCAGCCAGTCATGAGCTGCCCCTCAGCCCAGAGCGGCCATTTATCCAGAACAGCCCCTCAGTCCAGAGCTGTCTCTCTGTCCGGAGCTGCCCTTCAGTCTGGAGTTGCCCCTCTATCCTGAGCTACCTCTCTATCCTGACCTACCTCTCTGTCCTGTGCTATATCTCTGTCCTGAGCTACCTTATCCCGGTGCTGCCCTTTGTCCCGGTGCTGCCCCTTATATTAAGGTTACCATTAAAATTAAGTGGGTGTAAGATGAGGGTGGTCATTCTAAGGGGGAGACGTACGCTGGGATTGACTATGGTGGGGTGGGGACCTCGCCCAGAGCCTGAGCCACCACCGTGGTCAGATGCCCACCCAGACCCTCCCCTAGACTTTGTGCTGGTGCGCCCGGAGTTCGCACCTTGAGGGGGGGGTTATGTCACGTTCCTGACCTGTTTTCTGTTAGTTTTGTATTTGTTAGTTGGTCAGGACGTGAGTTTGGGTGGGCAGTCTATGTTTTCTGTTTCTATGTTGGTTTAAAGGGTGACCTGATATGGCTCTCAATTAGAGGCAGGTGGTTGTCATTTCCTCTGATTGAGAGTCATATTAAGGTAGGTGTTTTCACACTGTTTGTTGTGGGTGGTTGTCTCCTGTGTCTGTGTCTATGTTGCACCATACGGGACTGTTTTCGGTTTGTTTGTTCGTTTCGTTTTATGTAGTCATTTTTCCTGTTCCTGCGTTCTTCGAGTTACATGTAAGTTCTTACGTTCAGGTTTGTCTACATCGTTTTGTTATTTGTTAGTTTATTCAAGTTTAGTTCGTTTTTCTGTCGTCTTTAAATAAATTCATTATGTCATCATACCTCGCTGCATTTTGGTCTTCCGATCCTTCTCTCCTCTCCTCGTCCGAGGAAGAGGAAGACGACAGCCGTTACAGAGTGATTTGGGTGTCGGTGATGAGACTGTGTACAACTGGACAACAGCAGTTCAGCAATCGGCTAATACAGGTAAATTAATACAAATAAATAAAAATCCTAAATGTAACTCTCCTGGACTGTCACCTTGACGTAGTGGAGAGGCTTGCGTACTCCAATAACCCTGAGAGCTAACCCTTAGAGGGTGTATTCCACCGGCAGGTGCAATCAAGCCGGACAGGTGGAAGGGTAGGAGGCAGACAAAACATTCCCGGGTCCTCCAGGTTGGGGCTCACTCACCCCCGACATAACAAATAATTTGTTACAGAAACCTTCACATGTTCCTCCGGGAAGTGAGTGCAACTTCTCACCGTTGGAGATATAGTGTTCATTTATAGATTTATTGTATTTCAGAGGAAACAGCTGAGAACATGGATGGTCCCCAGGTAGTACAGAGAACAATTGAAGTCCTGTTTCTTAGCATCAAACAAAGGAAACAGAACTTCTTACCGTCAGACAGGTTTGTTATTTTTAATGAATATTGAATTGCACACACTTAAGTTCTCTTTCATTTAAAAGCCATTCAATTTAACAAAATTCCATTCTCATTTTGATGACAGATGGATGCAAGAAACGACACCCTCTGCACAGAAAGATATTGGAAGAAAAGGCCAAATTAACAGCTGCCATAGAGGAGTACAACATCCTTGTACCAAATTCAGCAATTCAAAATTCAAAAGGCACTCGCACATCTGAGCAATCTTTTTTTGCAGGTGCATGGTAACAGTTGGACAAGATGAGGGAAAAAGGAAAATGCACACTGCTCTTGATAGTATCACTGATCTTTAATGAACTTACGTATCGGCCTCCGTCAGAGCTACTGGCCGTGAGGCCGATACGTAAGCTTATTAAAGATCAGTGATTCTATCAAGAGCAGTGTGCAGTTTCCTTTCTCCCTCACCAGATTCAGCAATACCATCTGCAGATGAGATCCTTTCCGCAGACCTTCATGTATGGCCTTGGGATCTGCATTGACAAAGTAAGTAGTATGTTTGTGTGTCACAATAACTATGTTTCTGTTTTGCTATCTGTGTTTGTTCAGTTGCGCAAACACAGAGGGAATCAGAGAATGTGCAAGACCTTGCTTCACATGTGGCACTTGACCTAAGCAGGCAAAGTAGGGGAACGTTCATTAATATGTACAATTTATGCTGGCACCCTGCAATTGCTATTGTATTTAAGGAATACTTCATTGTAAACTCAGAAAAAAAAGAACCGTCCTCTCATTGTCAACTGTGTTTATTTTCAGCAAACTTAACATGTGTAAATATTTGTAAGAA
This sequence comes from Salvelinus alpinus, assembly GCF_045679555.1. Lineage (NCBI taxonomy): Eukaryota > Metazoa > Chordata > Actinopteri > Salmoniformes > Salmonidae > Salvelinus > Salvelinus alpinus. The sequence goes on along the minus strand of NC_092109.1, from coordinate 281,216 downwards.
CATAACAAGATTAAACAACTGAGACAAACTGAACAAGTTCCACAGACATGACTAACAGAAATGGAATAATGTGTCCCTGAACAGAGGGGGGGGGGGCGGTCAAAATCAAAAGTAAGTCAGTATCTGGTGTGGCCACCAGCTGCATTAAGTACTGCAGTGGATCTCCTCCTCATGGACTGCACCAGATTTGCCAGTTCTTGCTGTGAGATGTTACCCCACTCTTCCACCAAGGCACCTGCAAGTTCCCAGATCTTTCTGGGGGAAATGGCCCTAGCCATCATCATCCGATTCAAGTGAGATCCGGGCTTTTTGCTGGCCATGGCAGAACACTGACATTCCTGTCTTGCAGGAAATTATGCACAGAATGAGCAGTATGCCGGTGTTGTCTGGTGAGGACCTGCCTTACAACAGACCTACAAAGCCCTCAGTCCAGCCTCTCTCAGCCTATTGCGGACAGTCTGAGCACTGATGGAGGGATTGTGCGTTCCTGGTGTAACTCTGGCAGTTGTTGTTGCCGTCCTGTACCTGTCCCGCAGGTGTGATATTCGGCTGTACCGATCCTGTGCAGGTGTTGTTACACGTGGTCTGCCACTGCGAGGACAATCAGCTGTCTGTCCTGTCTCCCTGTAGCGCTGTCGTAGACGTCTCACAGTACGGACATTGCAATTTATTGCCCTGGCCACATCTGCAGTCCTCATGCCTCCTTGCAGCATGCCTAAGGCACGTTCACGCAGATGAGCAGGGAACCTGGGCATCTTTCTTTTGGTGTTTTCAGAGTCAGTAGAAAGGCCTCTTTAGTGTCCTAAGTTTTGATAACTGTGACCTTCATTGCCTACCGTCAATAAGCTGTTAGTGTCTTAACGACCGTTCCACAAGTGCATGTTCATTAATTGTTTATGGTACATTGAACAAGCATGGGAAATGGTTTTTAAACCCTTTACAATGAAGATCTGAAGTTTATTTTTATTTTTACGAGTTATCTTTGAAAGACAGGGTCCTGAAAAAGGGACGTTTCTTTTTTTTGCTGAGTTTATTTACACTACACATTCAGATTTTTGGTGTTAGGCTGGCAATTGAATCAGTCGGAAGCTGGGAGCAGAGTTCTCTTCTCCATGCTTCAGAGGAGAGTCAGCAGCCTCAGAAGACACCAGGACTCTGTCCAACTGATATACAGCAAAGCTATGGGTCAAGACACCTCCCTCCTAGAAAATAACTTCATAGATGACCTCCTGGAAGAGGACAGCATTCACTACAGCTCTGATGACGAGGAATCTATCACAGACTGAAGGTGTTCGTTTGGGTTGACGCAGTTTTACTAGGTGAAAAAGTGTTCCATTTGTTTTGCATATGTGCTTTATCTGCCTTCCTAAGGAAAAATAGTTTGAACATTTTATGGAAAATAAACGTATGTTTCTTCCTTGTTGACAATGTGATCATGTAGCACATATCTGAGAAGAGCGCTCGTCTGTAACTGCTTTTGCCCGGTTACATGACCAGGTCCGATACACCCCTTTAAATAGCAAATATGCAGTTGCTACATCCACTTTTGGATTCTTGAAGAATATAATTTATAAATATCTTAAACATAGTTCAACTGCCGTACCCCATCAGAACCCAAAATATAAGCTTTTTCTACTCCGATGTTTGTAAACAAAGTAAATGTAAACACACTCTAGCATGAGTCACTCATTCCACGGGTGAGCCGAGTGTCTGTGGGTTTTCGCATGTGGCTTGTGAACATTCTGTAGTGTTGTCCCATCCTGACCAGGCCAGTTGCAGGCAAGTGACAAGTGACATACTTTTAATGCGACTATTAGCAACAGCGGAGCATGTTAGTATTATTAAAATTTTAAGAAACAAATTGCACTTATGCAGGCAGGTCTGACATAGTGGGAGAATTGTGAACAGGCACGTTCATATATCTGTGTTGTTACAGCGTTTGGCTATGTCTTCGGTTTGGTCTTTCGGTCAGTTTGTTTTGGTTATGTGCATCGCAATGCCCGTGACGTAATAAACTAATGTTTCTGAATTTTCAGATGACATTTTGAAACTATTCATAAATTATTCTTGCGCAATGTTACTTTCATTTGAATGTCGTATACATTGTTGGATTCTATTAAATAATTGATGAAACAGATACATTTTTATGTTACAGAAACCGGAAAAGTTGTGAACTACAAATGTTGCGACATGTTGTAGTTTTCTTCCTAACCAGTTTGTTCTTTATCTTAGCCAATATCATTTTAATTGATGTGTATAATGATATATACATTCATTAGGACGTACATAACACTGTACTGCATCAGCACATGCCAATTCAATGTCTGAAGTAGTGCACTTTTTGAAATGTGTTTTTCGCCATAACTATTTAAGCTTTTTTCTTTGTTGTTGATTTTGGTAACAAGAACTTTGGATTGCGTCACTTCCTGTTGAATCTGCAGACGTGTTGCTGTGCGTTTTGTTGCTGTGCGTTTTGCTGCCAACTTTACTTTGCTAGCTGACAACTTTACGTTTTTTTGTTTTGTTTTTGTTTTTAATTACCGTTTATATTTTTAGTTTTTTTCCATCGCAACTTTTTTCCCTCATTCAACTTTTTCACTCCGGACGCTTTATCTGGACATGGTTCGTCAACACCTTCAACAGCCGAAGCTAAGTAGTAACATTAACATGATGTCTTCTAATTGCAGTCGCTGTACTCATAATATACAGGAGAACGATCGCCTTACGGCGAGAATAGCTGTGCTACAAGCCCAGCTTCAGACGCAATCGTTAGGCAAGGGTAATTTCAGTGTAGGAAAGGAAGAAACAGCGTCTGTGCCACCAGTAAGTACAGATAGTAACGTTAGTATAAATCCCCCCGCACAGTCCCCGCAGCCGGACAACTTTCTCATGGCTTCTGGAGGGAAATGCTGTTGGAATGCTCAACCGGTGTCGCTCATTCAGCCGACAGAAACTTTCAACCGGTTCTCCCCATTATGTAGCGAGTCGGAGTCTGAGTCTGAGTCTTCTCTTGTCTCTACTCCTCCCGTTACGGGGTCTGAGACGCCGAAGGCTCCCACCATTAGCTCTGACAAATTGAAAACCCTAGTCATTGGCGACTCCATTACCCGCAGTATTAGACTTAAAGCGAATCACCCAGCGATCATACACTGTTTACCAGGGGGCAGGGCTACCGACGTTAAGGCTAATCTAAAGATGGTGCTGGCTAAAGCTAAATCTGGCGAGTGTAGAGAGTATAGAGATATTGTTATCCACGTCGGCACCAACGATGTTAGGATGAAACAGTCAGAGGTCACCAAGTGCAACATAGCTTCAGCGTGTAAATCAGCTAGAAAGATGTGTCGGCATCGAGTAATTGTCTCTGGCCCCCTCCCAGTTAGGGGGAGTGACGAGCTCTACAGCAGAGTCTCAGCACTCAATCGCTGGTTGAAAACTGTTTTCTGCCCCTCCCAAAAGATAGAATTTGTAGATAATTGGCCCTCTTTCTGGGACTCACCCACAAACAGGACCAAGCCTGACCTGCTGAGGAGTGACGGACTCCATCCTAGCTGGAGGGGTGCTCTCATCTTATCTACCAACATAGACAGGGCTCTAACTCCTCTAGCCCCACAATGAAATAGGGTGCAGGCCAGGCAGCAGGCTGTTAGCCAACCTGCCAGCTTAGTGGAGTCTGCCAATAGCACAGTCAGTGTAGTCAGCTCAGCCATACCCATTGAGACTGTGTCTGTGCCTCGACCTAGGTTGGGCAAAACTAAACATGGCGGTGTTCGCCTTAGCAATCTTATTAGGATAAAGACCTCCTCCATTCCTGCCATCATTGAAAGAGATCGTGATACCTCACATCTCAAAATAGGGTTACTTAATGTTAGATCCCTCACTTCAAAGGCAGTCATAGTCAATGAACTAATCACTGATCATAATCTTGATGTGATTGGCCTGACTGAAACATGGCTTAAGCCTGATGAATTTACTGTGTTAAATGAGGCCTCACCTCCTGGTTACACTAGTGACCATATCCCCCGTGCATCCCGCAAAGGCGGAGGTGTTGCTAACATTTACGATAGCAAATTTCAATTTACAAAAAAAAAAATGGCGTTTTCGTCTTTTGAGCTTCTAGTCATGAAATCTATGCAGCCTACTCAATCACTTTTTATAGCTACTGTTTACAGGCCTCCTGGGCCATATACAGCGTTCCTCTCTGAGTTTCCTGAATTCCTATCAGACCTTGTAGTCATAGCAGATCATATTCTAATTTTTGGTGATTTTAATATTCACATGGAGAAGTCCACAGACCCACTCCAAAAGTCTTTCGGAGCCATTATCGACTCAGTGGGTTTTGTCCAACATGTCTCTGGACCTACTCACTGCCACAGTCATACTCTGGACCTAGTTTTGTCCCATGGAATAAATGTTGTAGATCTTAATGTTTTTCCACATAATCCTGGACTATCGGACCACCATTTTATTACGTTTGCAATCGCAACAAATAATCTGCTCAGACCCCAACCAAGGAGCATCAAAAGTCGTGCTATAAATTCTCAGACAACACAAAAATTCCTTGATGCCCTTCCAGACTCCTTCTGCCTACCCAAGGACGTCAGAGGACAAAAATCAGTTAACCACCTAACTGAGGAACTCAATTTAACCTTGCGCAATACCCTAGATGCAGTTGCACCCCTAAAAACGAAAAACATTTGTCATAAGAAACTAGCTCCCTGGTATACAGAAAATACCCGAGCTTTGAAGCAAGCTTCCAGGAAATTGGAACGGAAATGGCGCCACACCAAACTGGAAGTCTTCCGACTAGCTTGGAAAGACAGTACCGTGCAGTACCGAAGAGCCCTCACTGCTGCTCGCTCATCCTACTTTTCCAACTTAATCGAGGAAAATAAGAACAATCCAAAATTTCTTTTTGATACTGTTGCGAAACTAACTAAAAAGCAGCATTCCCCAAGAGAGGATGGCTTTCACTTCAGCAGTAATAAATTCATGAACTTCTTTGAGGAAAAGATCATGACCATTAGAAAGCAAATTACGGACTCCTCTTTGAATCTGCGTATTCCTCCAGGGCTTAGCTGTCCTGGATCTGCACAGCTCTGCGAGGGCCTGGGATCGGGAGAGACACTTAAGTGTTTTAGTACTATATCTCTTGACACAATGATGAAAATAATCATGGCCTCTAAACCTTCAAGCTGCATACTGGATCCTATTCCTACTAAACTGCTGAAGGAGCTGCTTCCTGTGCTTGGCCCTCCTATGTTGAACATAATAAACAGCTCTCTATCCACCGGATGTGTACCAAACTCACTAAAAGTGGCAGTGATAAAGCCTCTCTTGAAAAAGCCAAACCTTGACCCGGAAAATATAAAAAACTATCGGCCTATATCGAATCTTCCATTCCTCTCAAAGATTTTAGAAAAAGCTGTTGCGCAGCAACTCACTGCCTTTCTGAAGACAAATAATGTATACGAAATGCTTCAGTCTGGTTTTAGACCCCATCATAGCACTGAGACTGCACTTGTGAAGGTGGTAAATGACCTTTTAATGGCGTCAGACCGAGGCTCTGCATCTGTCCTCGTGCTACTAGACCTTAGTGCTGCCTTTGACACCATCGATCACCACATTCTTTTGGAGAGACTGGAAACCCAAATTGGTCTACACGGACAAGTTCTGGCCTGGTTTAGATCTTACCTGTCGGAAAGATATCAGTTTGTCTCTGTGAATGGTCTGTCCTCTGACAAATCAACTGTACATTTCGGTGTTCCTCAAGGTTCCGTTTTAGGACCACTATTGTTTTCACTATATATTTTACCTCTTGGGGATGTTATTCGAAAACATAATGTTAACTTTCACTGCTATGCGGATGACACACAGCTGTACATTTCAATGAAACATGGTGAAGCCCCAAAATTGCCCTCGCTAGAAGCCTGTGTTTCAGACATAAGGAAGTGGATGGCTGAAAACTTTCTACTTTTAAACTCGGACAAAACAGAGATGCTTGTTCTAGGTCCCAAGAAACAAAGAGATCTTCTGTTAAATCTGACAATTCATCTTGATGGTTGTAAAGTCGTCTCAAATAAAACTGTGAAGGACCTCGGCGTGACTCTTGACCCTGATCTCTCTTTTGACGAACATATCAAGACTGTTTCAAGGACAGCTTTTTTCCATCTACGTAACATTGCAAAAATCAGAAATTTTCTGTCCAAAAATGATGCAGAAAAATTAATCCATGCATTTGTTACTTCTAGGTTAGACTACTGCAATGCTCTACTTTCCGGCTACCCGGATAAAGCACTAAATAAACTTCAGTTAGTGCTAAATACGGCTGCTAGAATCCTGACTAGAACCAAGAAATTTGATCATATTACTCCAGTGCTAGCTTCCCTACACTGGCTTCCTGTTAAGGCAAGGGCTGATTTCAAGGTTTTACTGTTAAACTATAAAGCGTTACATGGGCTTGCTCCTACCTATCTTTCCGAGTTGGTCCTGCCGTACATACCAATACGTACGCTACGGTCACAAGACGCAGGCCTCCTAATTGTCCCTAGAATTTCTAAGCAAACAGCGGGAGGCAGGGCTTTCTCCTATAGATCTCCATTTTTATGGAACAGTCTGCCTACCCATGTGAGAGACGCAGACTCGGTCTCAACCTTTAAGTCTTTACTGAAGACTTATCTCTTCAGTAGGTCATATGATTGAGTGTAGCCTGGCCCAGGAGTGTGAAGGTGAACGGAAAGGCTCTGGAGCAACGAACCGCCCTTGCTGTCTCTGCCAGGCCGGTTCCCCTCTCTCCACTGGGATTCTCTGCCTCTAACCCTGTTACAGGGGCTGAGTCACTGGCTTGCTGGTGCTCTTTCATGCCGTCCCTAGGAGGGGTGCGTCACTTGAGTGGGTTGAGTTACTGACGTGATCTTCCTGTCTGGGTTGGCGCCCCCCCTTGGTTTGTGCTGTGGTGGAGACCTTTGTGGGCTATACTCGGCCTTGTCTCAGGATTGTAAGTTGGTGGTTGAGGATTTCCCTCTAGTGGTGCGGGGGCTGTGCTTTGGCAAAGTGGGTGGGGTTATATCCTTCCTATTTGGCCCTGTCCGGGGGTTTCTTCGGATGGGGCCACAGTGTCTCCTGACCGCTCCTGTCTCAGCCTCCAGTATTTATGCTGCAGTAGTTTGTGTCGGGGGGCTAGGGTCAGTTGGTTACCTGGAGTACTTCTCCTGTCTTATCCAGTGTCCTGTGTGAATTTAAGTATGCTCTCTCTAATTCTCTCGTTCTCTCTTTCTCTCTGTGAACCTGAGCCCTAGGACCATACGTCAGGACTACCGGGCATGATGACACCTTGCTGTCCCCAGTCCGCCTGGCCTTGCTGCTATTCCAGTTTCAACTGTTCTGCCTGTGGTTACGGAACCCCTACCTGTCCCAGACCTGCTGTTTTCAACTCTTAATGATCGGCTATGAAAAGCCAACTGAGATTTATTCCTGATTATTATTTGACCATGCTTGTCATTTATGAACATTTTGAAAATCTTGGCTCTCTCTAATTTTCTCCTTCTCTCTTTCTTTCTCTCGGAGGACCTGAGCCCTAGGACCATACGTCGGGACTACCGGCCGTGGTGACTCCTTGCTGTCCCCAGTCCGCCTGGCCTTGCTGCTATTCCAGTTTCAACTGTTCTGCCTGCGGTTATGGAACCCCTACCTGTCCCAGACCTGCTGTTTTCAACTCTTAATGATCGGCTATGAAAAGCCAACTGAGATTTATTCCTGATTATTATTTGACCATGCTTGTCATTTATGGAAATTTTGAAAATCTTGGCTCTCTCTAATTTTCTCCTTCTCTCTTTCTTTCTCTCGGAGGACCTGGGCCCTAGGACCATGCGTCGGGACTGCCGCCCGTGGTGACTCCTTGCTGTCCCCAGTCCGCCTGGCCTTGCTGCTATTCCAGTTTCAGCTGTTCTGCCTGCGGTTATGGAACCGCCACCTGTCCCAGACCTGTTGTTTTTCAACTCTTGATGATCGGCTATGAAAAGCCAACTGAAAATTATTCATGATTATTATTTGACCATGCTTGTCACTTATGAACATTTTTGAACATCTTGGCATAGTTCTGTTATAATCTCCACCCGGCACAGCCAGAAGAGGACTGGCCACCCCTCATAGCCTGGTTCCTCTCTAGGTTTCTTCCTAGGTTTTGGCCTTTCTAGGGAGTTTTTCCTAGCCACCGTGCTTCTACACCTGCATTACTAGCTGTTTGGGGTTTTAGGCTGGGTGTCTGTACAGCACTTCGAGATATTAGCTGATGTACGAAGGGCTATATAAAATAAAATTGATTGATTGATTGATTGCTTGACATGTGTGATTCTTTTGAGGTCCCCTTACTGAGCCTTCATGTCAAATCATGTCTGTATATGTTAATCTATTCTTGATTAAAAAATCATCAAAGTTTGGGAGAAAGTCAACTGTTGGTGGTGCTACTGAGCACCCCATGGCCACCAGGGGTATGGGATTGCATAATTATGCCAGATTCATGCAAAGGATTATTTGTGCCAAGCCATAAAACTGAGCTACAAAAAACAAAAACATATTTTTGGGGATTCCATGACCAGACCTGACCTCTTACAAAGGTTTCCTAGGGGTGTATAAAAGTTCATGGCAGAAAACAAGTGTATGTATAGAAATGCTTATATAAACGTTGTTACATCGATATTGACGCTTCTAGAAGTTAAAAAATAGACATTCAACAGTCATTACCCGCATGGCCTTATAACCGCACCTCTATTGCCATGGTCCTCGGCACATCACTTTCCTGATAAGCAACAATGATGAAAATGTATTCTCACTGTCTATTAAAAAAAAGCTGTTGTGGAATGATTTCACTTTCATCTTAATCAAATATTTTCCGTGGACAACTAGCCTAGATACCAAGCAGATAGACGGTATGCCTCTATGCGCTAAACGTACTGCTTGTCAATATGACTCGGGCCTATATCCAACAGAAAAGAATGCAAGTAAAGTTTATGTAAGCTGTGTTGATATACACGTAGGCTTATGTATTATAATATATAGCCTAGCTGTGCCTAGCCTATAATAAACTTGGATATGAATTGTGAAGGTCAAGGTCAGTCGGCCAAAATGCTCCATTCTCATCACTTTTGATGATTCTTTTCTCTTTACTCATCAGACATTCACTAAGTACTAAAGTTGATCAGCCCAATCCACTGCTCATAACTAATATATCAACATTGTGCACTTTCAAGGGAATAGGGTGGCATTTGGAAAGAAATGATCCAGTACCTTTATCCATTGAACTAACATCCTTGCAGTAGAAAGACAAGGAAACAAGTGACCTTCAAATCTCAGATTTGCATTAATTTGTTCCAAACAGAATGTTGTAGCTTTACTATATTGGAAAAGGCACAGGTAAAATGAGGAACTGTTTGAAGCTGTTGTACAAAACCAAAGTAAAAGACTCAATAACAAAACATAAGAATGGGGAGCATAGAAATAACGCACACTGTAGAACAGATCTACTGCTTCTTAGACTTGCTTTCAAGTAGAATGATGATCTGTAACTAACATTTCTATGTGAATTTGGTCGGGCCACCCAAAAAGTTACATATTGCCACTTTACCTACACGGTCGATGCACTGCAAGTTAACTACAATTGGTGTTGCACTAGGATTAGCCTGTAAATACAGTCACAGGAATTTCAATGTACTGCAAATTTACCTCTCCTGGGCGGTGGGGATTATTGGGGGTTCAACCTGGTTGAGGATGGGGGTGTCGCTGGTCTCCTGGGCGGTGTGGGATATTGGGGGTTCAACCTGGTTGAGGATGGGGGTGTCGCTGGTCTCCTGGGCGGTGTGGGATATTTGGGGTTCAACCTGGTTGAGGATGGGGGTGTAGCTGGTCTCCTGGGTGGTGGGGTTTATTGGTGGTTCAACCTGGTTGGGGATTGGGGTGTAGCTGGTCTCCTGGGGTGCAACTGTATCAGACAGTTCTTTGGCAGCAACAGGAGGGTTGGAGGGTTGTAGTGTGGGGGCATGGGTGTTGATTTCCACCGCGAATTAGAACATATAAGGAAATGGGACAGACAAGTGGACAACAGTTTCCATTTAGCAGAGGTGAAAATGTATATTTAAGCATTAAGGCCCGAGGAGGTTTGGTATATGACCAATATACCACGGCTAAGGGCTGTTCTTTTGCATGACACAACTTGGAGTGCCTAGATACAGCCTTTTGCCGTCGTATATTGGCCATATATCACAAACCACAGAGGTGCCTTATTGCTATTATAAACTGGTAATTACAGCAGTAAAAAGAAATGTTTTGTCATACCTGTGTTATAGGGTCTGATATACCAAGGTTTTCAGACATTCTGCATTCAGGGCTGGAACCACCCAGTTTATAAATAAACTTCTACACAGGATATGTGAAAAGAATGTGTTGAAATGTTGCTTGCCTGAACTAACTCCTCTACTTTAATAATAATAATTATACACGAAACATACATAGCTTTACAATTGTAGAAACTAACAAACAATCAGCAATCAACAATAAACAACACCAGACTAAACAAAAGGAAGAAAAACATTCAACTAAGTACTTTAATTTGTTTTTAACTGACTTGCCTGGTTAAATTTAAAAAGAAATATATTCTGTACACTCTCAGGGTCAATTGCAACCAACAGGCAGAACATAACACAGGTTAGCGCTGGATTTCTTAAAACGCTACGAACGGGAGAATACATGCCACTGCGTGTGAAAACAAACTTTACAACCAAAAACCAACAACAATAAACCAGCAGATTAGTTGATCTCCTGTTGTTACTGTGTCAAATGAGTTAGATACCAGACAGCTGTGTCTAGGTTCTCTACTCCAGGCCCCAATGAAAAATCAATCCAGCAGGAACATTGAAAATAGTGAGGCTGGTAATTAATGGAAATTTAATGTAAAACTACAGACCCAGTGAAATGTAAGGAACTCGAGTACAGTAAACCCGAGAAGGGTACAATACAGGAAAGTAGAGTACTGTACTGAACGGTACTCTACTTTGCTGTATTGAACTATACTCCACTCGAGTTTACTGTACAGTAAAGTACACGAATACAGTATATTATAGACATCTATGTTTGGGCCACATTAGAATATAATTTGTCATTTGACATAAATTGATTAGACTATAATTGAATGAAAACTGATTATATTAACTCAATAACTCATTACAGTATTGGCTTAATTAAATTACCAATGTTAGATGTAGACAGTTTAGGAATACTTTATTTTCCCCTTTTGATAAGATATGACCATACTGTATTAAGGCAAGTTTTATTCATGGATTAAATTAATTGCCAATGAAAAGTAAGTATACCAACACAAGCTTTACATCGATAAAATGTGTAGAGTAACCTAAATTGCGACAGTAGATTATCTCTTTAGGGAGTGGTATATGGTGGCATATAGTGGTAGAAATTGAGATCAGCTGTGCGGGTGATCTTAACACATATTGATATGGTTTAATGAGAGACCACCTAGTGTTGAGATGGTGCTCAATGTTGTTTGCAATTTATCCTCAAATACTAGCTTCAGTGTCTTCATAAATTATTTCTAAACATCTTAATAATCAATAAATTGTTACATAAATACAAAATGGCTCATTATTCATTCATATCTAATTGTTTGCCAAACGTACAACCCAGGAATTGCTCAGTCATCATGATTATCACATTCTTATGCCATACATAATATACTGTATTTATTGTATGAGCTGACAGTGCTGTAAATTATATGCAATAATTAAAACCCACCAGCTATAGACAAGAAATCCCTGGCATTTCCACTGCAGTGATGAAATGTTGATGACTCAACCCAGCTAGCACATAACATTCTGTGAACCATATGTTTCAGAGCTTGTTAAGAGCATGGTTGTCCTATGGTTATTTTGCATACAACCTTCCCACAACTTTCTAGAAATGGTGCAGGATACTTGCTTAGCTTCGGACCATTCTCGGCACATTTAATAAGGAACGTTATTTTATTGGTATTTCATTACTTCTAGGAATGTTGTCCAACTGGTTTGACATTGAGAATGTTCTCAAATAGGTAAGAGAACATTAGCAAACAATGTTCTTCTGTGGGAATTTCAGTCTTTCAGCATAACATTTTCTGCAGGTTTTGTCATGGTTCTATTTAGTCTCTCTGTAGGCCAGTGACACAAAATCTCAATTTAATCCATTTTAAATTCAGGCTGTAACACAACAAAATGTGAAAAAAAGTTAATGGTTGTGAATACTTTTTAAATTACATTCTCAGCGTCAACAAAACTCTCTCTTAAGTGTGTTTGGGTGTGTTGGCCGGGCTCACTAATTGGCCACACCTGATCTTAATGAGTGCTTGTTTCCTTTGAAATAGGGTCTGTTTGAATAGACTTAAATTAACACCTTTGTATGAGTTTTTTTTAAACCATGCCATGCTAGTTCCATGCTGGCGGCACAGTGGACTAATTCTATCGATAGAGAAAAGAAGAGCATTGGTTTAAATCTCACTGATGCCATGCCACAATAAACAATGTGTTTGCATGATTAATGCCTACCCAAATTAATTTGTGCTTGGAGTTTAAAGCAGTTAACCTAAACTAAGCTAGCAGTGTTATTAAAAGTCTTACTGAAACATTCTGTGAAAGTTTTAAGGAAGTTATTAAAAAAACTCCATATATCCTTTAAATTTAGTTCAAAACATTCACAACATTTAGAGAATGATCTCATAACGTTATTTAATTACCTCCAATAACCTATAATTTCCATTCTCAGACGTTAATAAAACCTCAGAAGGAAAACTTTCAGGGAACCATAGTAAAACGTTCTCAGAACCTCCCTGCACCTAAAAATTTAGTTCCAAGAACAGGCGGAATTTTCACTTCTGTTCTCAGGATGTTTAAAATCGTTCTGTTTACCAGTCAAAACACGTATGACTTCTTTCCCAGAACCAATAGGAAACCAAAAACGTACGTTCCAACAACTTCCAATGAACAATATGTGCTAGCTGGGGAGCCAGTCCCCTCCTACAATTGTGCAGGATGATGGGGCAAGCGCTGACATATAAAACGTCAATGGTGCACGGACGGATCTCATATGGATAAAACTCTGAGTTGGTAAGCAACCCTCGTTTCCATTACATTTTGTCATTAATCCACTGTTATTGTTGAATGACCGCCATTTTCCGCTATTATGGTTTAAAATAAAGCTATTTATGGTGTCAACACGAATCATCTCTGATGGCTGGCTGCGTGAGCGGTGAGGCAACTGGTTTAGGTCTTTGACGGAAAATTGTCATGTCTCCCATAGTAATAGCTTTATTCTATTCTATTCTATTGGATTGTAGTGTTTAATATGTTTCGATAGGCTCGGATTAACAGTTTTGTCCAAACAGATTTCAGTGCGCTAAAATGAAGTGGGCGCAACAAATATCCCTTTCTATTTAAACCAGGGGTTTTTGATTAACCACTGCACCTGTTCTGTAAAACAGATAGGGCCTAAGCTGATTTATGATATCAGTCGGAATTGCACACTTCTCAAGAATTTGACAACCACAATGTGTTTTTTATTTTCCTTATTTTTTTGCAATGCAATAAGCACAATAGATTATTCTGCCACACAATATATTGCTTTCGTATTATTTCCCATGACAATTGTGACCTAGAACAGGATTAGTGACATGGTATTGAAAATGTAAGCACACGCACATAGCAGCCTATGAAAGATTTAGAGTGTGTATTCACTATGGATCATCTGCCTCTTGACAGGGCTGGTGACCAGAAAAGCACATAACATGTGATGTAGCTCAGCCTGATCTAGAAGCATGGGGCTGAGGCTAGTTGACAAGGTAAGTTAATTCTGAGTATTGATACACCCTCAGTTACTGTTCATAAAGATAATTACAAGGCACCTGAAATGCTTATTTCTAGATTCAATTAACTGTTTTTGTAGAATTTGCTATCAAGTATAATTACTGATGCACTGTCCGTAATAGGCCTATGTTTTGTACAATTTTATAGCATAACATTATGTATGTCACATATGGTGCAAAGATGCTAAATAAACCTGAACTTGAAATATAGTGCATTTGGAAAGTATTCAGACCCCTTTTTCCACATTTTGTTACTTACAGCCTTATTCTAAAATTGATTAAATAAAACATGTTCCTCATCAACCTACACACAATACCCCTTAATGACAAAGCAAAAACTGTTTTTTATACATTTTTACAAATGTATAAAACATATTACATTTCCATAAGAATTCAGACACTTTGCTATGAGACTTGAAATCGAGCTCCGGTGAATCCTGTTTCAGTTGATCATCCTTGAGATGTTCCGATAACTTGATTGGAGTCCACCTGTGGTAAATTTAATTGATTGGACATGATTTGGAAAGGCACACACCTGTCAGTCAACCATGCATGTCAGAGTGAAAACCAAGCCATGGGGTGAAAGGAATTGTCGGTAGAGCTCCGAGACAGGATTGCGTCGAGGCACAGATCTGGGGAAGGGTACCAAGAAGGGTCTGCAGCATTGAACGTCCCCAAGAACACCGTAGCGTCCATTATTCTTAAATGGAAGAAGTTCGGAATCACCAAGACTCTTCCAAGAGCTGGGGGCCCAGCCAAACTGAGCAATCAGGGGAGAAGGGCCTTGGTCAGGGAGGTGACCAAGAACCCAATGGTCACTCTGACAGTGCTACAGAGTACCTATGTGGAGATGGGAGAACCTTCCAGAAGGATAACCGTCTCTGCAGCACTCCACCAATCAGGCCTTTATGGTAGATTGGCCAAACGGAAGCCACTGTTCAGTAAAAGGCACATGACAGCCCTCTTGGAGTTTGCAAAAAGGCACCTAAAGGACTCTCCAACCATGAGAAACAATATTCTCTGGTCTGATGAAACCAAAATCAAACTCTTTGACCTGAATGCCAAGCGTCACATCTGTAGGAAACCTGGCACCATCCCCACGGTGAAGCATGGTGGTGGCAGCATCATGCTGTGGGAATGTTTTTCAGCAGCAGGGAATGGGAGACTAGTCAGTATCAAGGGAAAGATGAACGGAGCAAAGTACAGAGAATTCCTTTTTGAAAACCTGCTCCAGAGTGGTCAGGACCTCAGACTGGGGTGATGCTTCACATTCCAACAGGACAACAACCCTAAGCACACATCCAAGACAATGCAGGACTGGCTTCGGGACAAGTCTCTGAATACCCTTGAATGGCCCAGCCAGAGCCTGGACAGAAGAATGGGACAAACTCCTCAAATACAGGTGTGCCAAGCTTGTAGTGTCATACCCAAGAAGACTCAAGGCTGTAATTGTTGGCGAAGGTGCTTCAACAAAGTACTGAGTAAAGGGTCTGAATACTTATGTAAATGTAATATTTCAGTTAAAATATATTATAGTTTTTTTATAACAATTTAATCAACTTTAGAATAAGGATGTAACATAACAAAATGTGCAAAAAGTCAAGGAGTTGAATGCACTGTAAGTCACCAGTTTGCCCTGCAAATGGGATTTGAACAGCCTTATTTGAACAGTCAGATCGACAACAAAGCACTAACATTGATCTCGGCACCCAGAACCAAATACAGTGTACACGCTGGCCAGTTAATCGATTTGTTACCTTGCTGTAACAGTCTGTCACTAAAGAATAACATACAACACAGCAATAACTATTGATGTATATAATTTACATGTACCCCCTCATCTTTTCCAGCAAGGGCAGCAGAGCCAGAAGATGGTGATCTTCGGAGCCATCTTCCTCCTGATGACCCTCCTCATCCTATATAGCTCCAACAGTGGCAACGACATCAGCCCCTTATACAGTCCCTTCAGGGCGTCCACGCCTCATCACGCCATCAAGGTCACCAACCTCAAGAAATGGGCAGGGAAGGAGGGCTATGTTGCTGTCTATGGAAACAAGGTAACTCACACTCAGGGTTGGAATTACAGAGAAATTCTATGGAACCTCTATTTAATCCTGGAGACCTGGTCAAGAAGGCCACTCTAATATAAAACACATGGGAGCTCAACCAAAAATATATATTTTTTCATCATCTTGTGCTCATAGGGCAGAACAAGTATTTAATCAGAACAGACAGTACACTACAAACAGGTAGTGGAGAGTGGGGTAAATGAGCCGTCTAGGGAAATATGGTATTGTTTCTAACAAAGATATCTACATATTTCAGGATGTTGTGTATCCCTCAAGAATTAATATAAACATTACAGGTATGAGGTAAGTTGAGCTGTGGCACAGGGTAAGTTAAGCCGAAATGTCAGTACTGAATTAAGTATTACCACTACCTTTTTAAACTATGTATATCTTTATTTCCCAGACACAATTTAACACAATCCCAACCACTTTTTTGTCTTTTTAATAGTTTAAAGCATATTTTAACACTGGCTTACCACATAACAAACACTTACTTACACATACTAACTATTTTTTTTTTTGTAACTTCTTTGATATAAGGGGCAGCATTTTCACTTTTGAATTGCGAGCCCATAGTGAACTGCCTCCTACTCTGTCCCAGATGCTAATATATGCATATTATTATTACTATTGGATAGAAAACACTCTGAAGTTTCTAAAACCGTTTGAATGATGTCTGTGAATATAACAGAACTCATATGGCAGGCGAAAACCTGAGAAAAAATCCAAACAGGAAGTGAGATTTCTGATAAGGGTCGATGTTAAAGTCATCGCCTATTCAATTCCCTGTAATATATGGATCTGTTTGCACTTCCTACGCCTTCCACTAGATGTCAACAGTCTGCAGAACGCTGCATGAAGCCTCTAGTGTGATGTGGGGCCGGATGGGAAGTGTTTCAGTCACTGGTCTGGCAGATTGCCAGTTCTTGCACACGCGCTTTCCTCATGATTTTGCCTTGCGTGCCATTACTTATACAGACATGAAGAAATGCTCCGGTTGGAACGTTATTGGATATATATGATAACAACATCCTGAAGATTGATTCTCTACTAAGTTTGACCAGTTTATTCGACTTGTAATATAACTCTTTGAAGTTTTCGTCCGACGTTTGCCTGCATCTGCGCGAACGTTTGGACACGTGTACTACACATGCTAGCAAAATTAGCTAATTGGACATAAGTAATGGACATTATCGAACAAAACAACGATTTATTGTGGAACTAGGATTCCTGGCAGTGCATTCTGATGAACATAATCAAAGGTAAGGGAATATTTATGATGTAATTTCGTATTTCTGTTGACTCCAACATGGCGGAGAAATGTTGTAAAATCTGAGCGCTGTCTCAGATTATTGCATGGTGTGCTTTTTACGTAAAGTTAAAAAAAAATCTGACACAGCGGTTGCATTAAGAACAAGTGTATCTTTAATTCTGTGTAAAACATGTATCTTTCATCAAAGTTTATGATGAGTATTTCTGTTATTTGACGTGGCTCTCTGCAATTACTCTGGATATTTTAGAGGCATTTCTGAACATGGCGCCAATGTAAACCGAGATCTGTGGATATAAATATGCACATTATCGAACAAAACATAAATCTATTGTGTAACATGATGTCCTATGAGTGTCATCTGATGAAGATCATCAAAGGTTAGTGATTAGTTTTATCTCTATTTCTGCTTTTTGATACTACTATCTTTTGCTGGGAAAATGGCTGTGTTTTTCTGTGGCTATGTACTGAGCTAACATAATTGTTTGGTGTGCTTTCCCCGTATATCCTTTTTGAAATCAGACATCTTGGCTGGATTCACAACATGTGTAATTTTAATTTGGTGTCTTTCATGTGTGATTTCATGAAAGATTGATTTTTATAGTAATATATTTGAATTTGGCGCGCTACATTTTTTCTGGATTTTGGTCAAGTGGGACGCTACCGTCCCACCTATCCCAGAGAAGTTTTAACATAGGCACTGTTGTTACCTCATATCTCCGTGATAATGCCTTGCATTACGCCTGGGTAGAAAACACTTCAATTTGCTTAACTTACCCTATGGCCATTGGCTCAACTTACCCTATGGCCATTGGCTCAACTTACCCTATGGCCATTGGCTCAACTTACCCTATGGCCATTGGCTCAACTTACCCTATGGCCATTGGCTCAACTTACCCTATGGCCATTGGCTCAACTTACCCTATGGCCATTGGCTCAACTTACCCTATGGCCATTGGCTCAACTTACCCTATGGCAAACATTTACTATATTAGCCCACAGTTACAAGTCATACTTGAGTAAAAGTAAAGATACCTTAATAGAAAATGACTCAATTGAAAGTCACCCAGTAAAATACTACTAGAGTAAAAGTCTAAAAGTATTTGTTTTTAAATATACTTAAGTATCAAAAGTAAATGTAATTGCTAAAATATCTTAAGGATAAGTGTAAAAGTATAAATCATTTAAAATTGCTTATACTAAGATGTTTTATGTATTTATTGATAGCCAGAGGCACACTCCAATGCTCAGACATAATTTACAAATCAAGTATTTGTGTTTATTGAGTCTGCCAGATCAGAGGAAGTAAGGATGACCATGAACGTTCTCTTGATAAGTGTGTGATTTTTGACCATTTTCCTGTCCTGCTAAGCATTCAAAATGTAACGAGTACTTTTGGGTGTCTAGGAAAATGTAAGGAGTAAAAAGTACATTATTTTCTTTAGGAATGTAGTGATGAAAAAGTAGTAAAATATCAATATCCCCAAAAATTACTAAAGTATTTCTACTTAAGTACTTTACACCACTGCAAGGATGCACTTTCATGCTAGGTTTAGGACCTCATATTGAAGCTTATAGAGACCCCAACTGATGTACAGAACAATCTTAAAATGATCTACTTTAGTTTTTATACAAGCATCATAAAACCTCTAACAAATTCTTTGGACCTAACTTTCACTTTTTCCATGTGATTTTATCCTTCACAGACTCTATGGAATGATGACCTCTTCCTAAATATTTGGTCAAATTATTAATTTTATGTATTGTTTCCTATTAACGAGTGGCTCGATATATCCCTTTAGCTCAACTTACCCACCATAATAATATGGTGGTAATAATCATATTAATGTGCAGGGCACCCTTGTAACAATCAGTATAACATATAAAAGTACACCCACCCACAAGCCTAAACTTTACTATTTGCTTCCCCCAAAGGGTCAACTATTTTTAGGCCACCTCCAAAAGTCTAGTTGTAATTTGAACCATGTTCCCGCTCACACTTGCGGCATCAAGTTGTATCGGTGGATATTTTTTTTTTAACACTGGTTAAATGTAGCTACGTACTGCATGATTCATAGACACAATCATGCACAGCCCAAAAACAAAAAATGCAGGAACATCAAGTCCAAAATGAAGTAAAACTGTTGCACAGTCCATACAACTGTGTTCATATAGCTGTGTATAATTGTGGTGTGCTTGTTTACAGTACATGTGCAGTGTATGTTCATATTTGTGCATGGGTCTTTCATTAAATGTGTCCCTTTTGTGTAGTGTAACTTGGTGGGGGGGAAAAAACGTTCAACTCAACGCACATGTTCAACTTAATAATTAAAATGTTTTCCCATCTCAAGAGATACAATAAAAAAAAGACTAGTAAGTGCCAAATAAAGTAGCAGGGTTGACTTAAAATCAGCTGTAAATCCCTTTGTGACAAGGGAATGGAAGCTTCCCAGCTAGCACATTTGGTTCCTTGGAAGTTGTGGGAACGTTTTTGGTTTTCGGTTGGTTCTGGAAACAAAGCCATACGTTTCCTGACCGGTAAAACAAAACGTTTTTTACACGTTCTGAGAACGCAAGGTCAATTTCAGCTGTTCTGGGAATGTAAATTTTTAGGTTGCAGGGAGGTTTCATTAACGTTTGAGAATGGAAATTACTGGTTGTTTTGAAGGTAATTAATGTATTGAGAACATGTTTCAATAAGACTTTTAACCTCTCTGCGCACAGATCCCTTTAGCGGGATCATTTCCCTAAACAACCGCTGAATTGCAGGGCGCCAAATTCAAAAATATTACTAAAAATATTTATAATCATGCAATCACAAGTGAAATATACCAAAACACAGCTTAGCTTGTTTTTAATCCACCTATCGTGTCAGATTTTGAAAATATGCTTTACAGAGAAAGAAATCCAAGCTTTTGTGAGTGTATCAATCAATGCTACAACAGCTAGCCCCAAATTAGCATGGTCACAAAAGTCAGAAAAGCAATAAAATTAATCGCTTACCTTTGATAATCTTCGGATGTTTGCACTCACGAGACTCCCAGTTACACAATAAATGTTATTTTTGTTCGATAAATATTACTTTTATAACAAGAAAACGGCATTTAGGTTGCGCGTTATGTTCAGAAAACCAAAGCCTCGTTCCGTTCGACAAAAATTCCAAAAAGTATCCGTAATGGTAGTAGAAACATGTCAAATAATTTTTATAATCAATCCTCAGGTTGTTTTTAACAAACATAATCGATAATATTTCAACCGGACCGTAACCTATTCAATAAGAAAGAAAAGGAAAATGGAGAGCTCCCCTCTCGCGCACAGGAACTATTCAGAGGACACCTGACTACTTTTGAAAAATCTCGTACATTTTTCTAAATAAAAGCCTGAAACTATGTCTAAAGCCTGGTCACAGCCTGAGGAAGCCATTGGAAAAGGAATCTGGTTGATACCCCTTTAAATGGAAGAAAGACTGGTCAGGAAACACAGATTTTTAAAAAAGAATATCACTTCCGGGTTAGATTTTCTCAGGTTTTCGCCTGCAGAATCAGTTTTGTTATACTCACAGACAATATTTTGACAGTTTTGGAAACTTTGGAGCTTTCTATCCTAATCTGTAAATTATATGCATATTCTACGATCTGGACCTGAGAAATAGTCCGTTTACCTTGGGAACGTTATTTAAAAAAAAACAAGATAGATTGAGAGTTTTGTTGAAGCTGAGATTGGAATGTAGGATTTTAAGTAACATTCTTAGAATGTTCTTTGAACGTTACCAATGTTTTTATGGAAGTTTCTCAGAACATGACATTAAATAGAACCATGAGAAAATGCTATGCTGAAGTACTGAAATTCCCACCTACAGTGCATTCGGGAAGTATTCAGGCCCCTTAACATTTTCAATATTTTGTTACGTTACAGCCCTATTCTAAATTGTATTACATCATTTTTTTCTCATCAATCGACAAAGTACCCAAAAAATTGAAATATCTACTTTACTTAAGTGTTCAGACCCTTTACTCAGTACTTTGTTGAAGCACCTTTGGCAGCGATTACAACCTCAAGGCTTCTTGGGTATGATGCTACAAGCTTGTCACCTGTATTTGGGGAGTTCCTCCCATTCTCTGCAAATCCTCTCAAGCTCTGTCAGGTTGGATGGGGAGCATCACTACACAGCTATTTTCAGGTCTCTCCAGAGATGTTCAATCGGGTTCAAGTCCGGGCTCTGGCTGGGCCACTCAAGGACATTGAGACTTGTCCCAAAGCCACTCCTCCGTTGTCTTGGCTGTGTGCTTAGGGTTGTTGTCCTGTTGGAAGGTGAGCCTTCGCCCAAGTCTGAGGTCCTGAGCGCTCTGGAGAAGGTTTCATCAAGGATTTCTCTGTACTTTGCGCCGTTCACCTTTCTCTTGATCCTGACTAATCTCCCAGTCCCTATCGCTGAAAAACATCCCCACAGCATGATGCTGCCACCAACATGCTTCACCGTAGAGATGGTGCCAGATTTTCTCCAGACGTGACGCTTGGCATTCAGGCCAAAGAGTTCAATCTTAGTTTCATCAGACCAAAGAATCTTGTTTCTCATGATCTGATAGTCCTTTAGGTGCCTTTTGGCAAACTCCAAGAGGGCTGTCATGTGCGTTTTTAAGAGTGGCTTCCATCTTGCCAGTCTACCATAAAGGCCTGATTGGTGGAGTGCTGCAGAGATGGTTGTCCTTCTGGAAGATTCTCCCATCTCCACAGAGGTACTCTGGAGCTCTGTCAGTGACCATCAAGTTCTTGGTCACCTCCCTGACCAAGGCCCTTCTCCCCTGATTGCTCAGTTTGGCTGGGTGGCCAGCTCTTGGAAGAGTCTTGGTGGTTCCAAATTTCTTCCATTTAAGAATGATGGAGGCCACCGTGTTCTTGGACTTTCAATGCTCCAGACATTGTTTGGTATCCTTCCCCAGAGCTGTGCCTACACACAATCCTGTCTCAGAGCTACAGACAATTCCTTGAACCTCATGGCTTGGTTTTTGCTCTGACATGCACTGTGGGTCCTTTTTATATAGACAGGTGTGTGTCTTTACAAATCATGTCCAATTAACTGAATTTACCACAGGTGGACTCCAAGTTGTAGAAACATCTCAAGGATGATCAATGGAAACAGGATATACCTGAGCCCAAATTTCGTGTCTCATAGCAAAAGGTCTGAATACTTATGTAAATAAGGTATGTGTTTTTTATTTTCTAAATTTGAAACAAATTCTAAACCTGTTTTTTACTTTGTCATTATGGGGTATTGTGTGTAGATTGATGAGGATAAATGTTTTATTTGATCAATTTTAGAATAAGGCTGTAACAAAATTTTCAAAAAGTCAAGGGGTTTGAATACTTTCTGAATGCACTGTAAGAAAAATATGGTTCTCAGAACATCTAGGCTAGCTAGGTTGTTGTGTGCAACAGGGAGGAGCAACTGAATGTCTATCTATGGATTTCTTAGAGCTTGTGAGGGGCAACTGTCTGTCTATGGGTAAAAGGGTTGACGTGTTATGCTTGACCCACTTAATTTTACACCACAAAACACAAGTAGAAACAGCTCACCTGCTTTTGAACTATGATTTGACTATTAGATGTTAAATGTTTAATTTGAAAATCTTTTAAAAAACATATATTCAAATGAGAGTTTTTGGGGTTACGTGGGTTAAAATCTTCCCGAGAAATCAGAGTGCACAGAGGGACATACATTTTGGCAAGTCATTATTCATATAAAAATCAGATGTATTGCATGTTGCATGTGGTCTATATTAAAGGGCACTTCATTTAATATAGCAGGCTTTTAAAATCCACTTAAATATCAAATGGATAAACGGGGACTCATTTCATGGAATGACCCGCATGAGAGAAAGAGAATTATATACTGTATATATTTTCTGACATTTCTCCATTCCCCTCTCCAGAATATGACCCTGCACTGCCACCACTGTGCTCTGGTGACCAGCTCCAGCCACGTACTGGGCAGCGGGGCCGGACCGGAAATCGACCGCACCCAGTGTGTGATCCGTATGAATGACGCCCCCACCACAGGGTTCGAGCGTGACGTGGGCAACCGGACCACTCTCAGAGTGGTGGCCCACTCCAGCGTGTTCAGGGTGGTCAGGCGGCCCACCGAGTTTCTCAACCACACGGATCATAAAGCAAACTCTGCGGTCATATTCTGGGGACCGCCCACCAAGATTGGTAGAGAAGCTAAAGGAACGCTGTACCGTCTGATCCAGAGAGTGAGCATGACCTACAGTAACCTGTCCAGCTTCACAATCACGCCCAGCAAGATGCATAAGTTTGATACACTCTTTCAGAAAGAGACTGGGCGAGACAGGTGGGTAAAAGGGATGAAGGTGGGAATGAGGATAGAACAATGGGGATAATGCAAAATTAATTCAGTTTCATGAAATTTCAATTCAATATGGAATTCAGCTTCAATTCATGAATACAAATTATAATTGAATTCTAATTACATTTCTTAATGATGATGATCACAACATGAGGATTTTCCTGGCATCTAATGATAGAAATGCCCCTATCAAGAAATACAAAAGCTTTCTTCTTAATAATTATTTTTTTCTCACTAACATTTTATCCTACGGTTTCCTTCCAAAGAGCGAAGTCTCAGTCCTGGTTGAGCACTGGCTGGTTCACCATGGTGATCGCCATAGAGATGTGTGACAATATTAAAGTGTACGGGATGGTTCCACCCAGTCACTGTGGGTGAGTATGAACAAGGCTAAACATAACGATAAATCACTAATAGCAATCTATCAATCACTTAAATCAAACTATTACATTGTGTAATCCTAAATGTGTTCAGTGAGCAAATGGTTCATCTATAATACTCATTATTATGAAACCATTGTCTGCAATTGACAGGATTGCTTTCATATACACAATGTAATATTATGTATTATGATTGTGTTTCTATGAAAGAAGCATGACGAAGACTTTTGGGTCGAAACGTTGCACTGTAAAACAGCGAGGGGAGCATTCGACAGTGTGCGGGTATTTATCTTTCTTGTTTACAAAGGAGCCATAGAGTTATTGCTACCCAATATGTATGCTGATTGTCTTGGAGCACATTGTCAATGCAATCATTTGTAACGCCCCTTCTCCTAGAAAAAAGCCCCAGCCCAAGAAGATGCCCTACCACTACTACAAGCCCAGGGGCCCAGAAGAGTGTGTCACCTACCTGCAGAACGAGAAGGGCCGAAAGGGGCCCCACCATCGGTTCATCACGGAGAAACAGGTGTTTGCACACTGGGCCAAGCAGTATAATATCACCTTCACTCACCCCACATGGTGAGATGACTGGTTCCTCTCACAAGGTATGCCCCCTTCTCTGAATGGTAGTAATTGTTCTTGGGAATTACTGTAGCCCTGTGATGACTAAGTATTTATTTCACATATGAAGCTGTGAGCTTGGTTTGTAACCAGTAATATAAATTAGAAATGTGTTTTTTATTTTACAAAGCTAGCTACAAAAAAGTGTCAAATCTAAGTTTTACAGGAGTTAATAGTGTTTTTCTGTGTACAGTAGAAAATGAAATTCCACACTCTTGCTGTACACAGAAAACAACTATAACTCCTGGAAACTTTTGATTTTATGCTTTTTTTATAGCTAGCTTTGTAAAATAAAAAACACATTTCTAATTATAGGGCAACTGATGTTTATTGTAAATAGAAACGACAACAAAAATATTTTTACATGTTTCTAATGTTTGTTTAAAAAAAGTCCTCAAAAGCAAATGTTATAATACAATATAATATCAACTTTCTCATACTGAGGGGAGATTGTATTATCCAAGACGTTAAAGGAATTCATTTCAGAGACATATGCTTATAGACAGTATGGCTCAAATTAGGTGACATGTTTGTTGCATTACGTTATCCAATCAAACCTTGTGTGGCTTTCACTTAACACAGTAAAAATGCCAACATCAGAACACTTTAAGCTTACATTTATAGCACTGTAGGTTGGCTCGTGCCAACCCAATGGAATCATAACATGCCTGTTGAATGTAGGGGTGTGTGAGGTTCAGGCATTCACACAACTGTGCTGTACTGGATGCAGAGTTCATTTTATCCTGTCAAACCATGACACAGACAAACATTGTCTCGTCATCTTTGACCCTTTACCTCTGTGACATCCCGAGGCATGCAGCTGTTAGAGTTTGAACGATCCAAAAGAATGTATTGCGTTATTTGTTAGCATTGTGCAGATTGACTTGTTATTCTTCATGAATGTTCTGTAATGTGTGTCTTGAGAACAAATAACATTTGAAAAAAGATGCATGTACATGACGTTTACATTTGCATGGAATCCTATACACAGAGGATAGTAGAAACATAAGACAAAAGGGTAACAGTGGATATAGACGGAACACACCTACTGACCAGATACAAAAGACAAGGAGTACCACCAAGAATATCTCATGATTCTTCACTTGTGCTGTGATCTTCTATCCTTGAATAAAAAATGCTGATGGCACAGAATGTCCATTCATTTGATCCCAGAAGTATATAAAAGGTGTGAATTATTAGTCATTTTGACTTCCTTTCAGTGATGGTTTGTCAGTGGCCACTTCCTGTTACGAACCGTTGGCCTTGTCTGGAAATGTGGCTGCGATTTTCTTCCTCAGGTTGGACATCGAGATCAAGATGACCTCCTGTGGAAAAGACCACCGGGTGGATCAGAGAAACAGAATAAAGAAAGGTCAGGCTGAATTCCCAGCTGATATAATGAAAGATAACAGGCCCCGAGTTTTTCCTTACCATGTATAGAAACCAGTGGAGGCTGGTGACTTGAAAGAGTGAGGAAGGATGGAAGAACCACGGTATAGGCTCGAACCGAACAACAAAGCGCATTTGAAAAATCATCAAAGACAAATTATTTTAACCGGAAATGTTTATTAAAGACATTTATAGTAAAAAAATTATGGGGAATGGGAATGAGAGAGCTACTTTGTCACACCCTGGCCTTAGTATTCTTTGTTTTCTTAATTATTTTAGTTAGGTCAGGGTGTGACATGGGGAATGTATGTGTTGTTTGTAGTGTCTAGGGTGGTTGTAAGGTTTAGGGGGTTTATTAGAGTAGTTGGGTTTATGTTTAGTATAGTAGTCTAGCTGTGTCTATGGTTGAGTGTAGGTATCTAGGAAAGTCTATGGTTGCCTGAATTGGGTCTCAATTAGAGACAGCTGGTTATTGTTGTCTCTGATTGGGAGCCATATTTAAGGCAACCATAGGCTTTAGCTGTTTGTGGGGAATTGTCTATGTTGAACGTAAGTAGTTTGTGTGTGCACTTGCGTTTGTAGCTTCACGGTCGTTTGTTGTTTTTGTATAGTTTGTATAAGTGTTTCGTTTCATGTTCATCTTCGTCGTTATAATAAAAGAAGATGGCTTATTTTCCACATGCTGCGTTTTGGTCCGTCTCTCCTCCACACGATCGTGACAGAATTCCCCACCAACATGGGACCAAGCAGTAAATCAAGGCAGAGTGGCTGGAAGCCCGAGAGGCTCCCCCAAAGATTTCTTGGGGGAGGGCACACGGGGAGTGTGGCTGGGTCAAGTGGGAGAATTGAGCCAGTTCCCCGTGCTTACCATCAGGAGCAGTTGGCTAAACGAAGGTATGAGTCGGAGAATGTGGAGGAGTTATTGGACAGATTGGAGGAAAGTGAAAGGATGGGAGATTATGAGACATTTGAGGAGTTGTTGGTGTTATTGGAGGAGAGCGAAGAGAGAGATGTTGATATGGGGGAGCATACAACCAGGTAAGGTTGGGAAGCCTCCTGTGCGTCTCCTGAGCCCTGTACGCACTGTTCTTTCTCCCCGCACTCTTCCTGAGGTGCGTGCCCTCAGCCTGGTACCACCAGTACCGGTACCACGCACCAGGCCTATAGTGCGCCTCGAGAGTCCAGTGTGCCCTGTTCCTCCTCCACGTACTAGCCCTATGGTGCATGTCTCCAGTCCGGTACCACGCACCAAGCTTCCTGTGTGTTACCAGAGTCCTGTGCGTCCTGTTGCTGCTCCCCGCACTAGCCCTGAGATGTGTGTCCCCAGCCCGGTACCACCAGTTCCGGCACCACGCACCAGGCCTAAAGGGCGCCTCATCCGGCCAGAGCCATCCGTCTCCCCAGCGCCATCTGAGCCATCCGTCTCCCCAGCGCCATCTGAGCCATCCGTCTCCCCAGCGCCATCTGAGCCATCCGTCTCCCCAGCGCCATCTGAGCCATCCGTCTCCCCAGCGCCATCTGAGCCATCCGTCTCCCCAGCGCCATCTGAGCCATCCGTCTCCCCAGCGCCATCTGAGCCATCCGTCTCCCCAGCGCCATCTGAGCCATCCGTCTCCCCAGCGCCATCTGAGCCATCCGTCTCCCCAGCGCCATCTGAGCCATCCGTCTCCCCAGCGCCATCTGAGCCATCCGTCTCCCCAGCGCCGTCTGAGCCATCCGTCTCCCCAGCGCCGTCTGAGCCATCCGTCTGCCCAGCGCCGTCTGAGCCATCCGTCTGTCCCGAGCCATTAGAGCCGCCCGTCTGTCCCGAGCAGTCAGAGCCGATAGTCAGTCAGGAGCCGCTAGAGCCATTCGTCAGACAGGATCTGCCAGAGCCGCCAACCAGAGAGGATCTGCCAGAGCCGCCAACCAGACAGGATCTGCCAGAGCCGCCAACCAGACAGGATCTGCCAGAGCCGCCAACCAGACAGGATCTGCCAGAGCCGCCAACCAGACAGGATCTGCCAGAGCCGCCAACCAGACAGGATCTGCCAGAGCCGCCAACCAGACAGGATCTGCCAGAGCCGCCAACCAGACAGGATCTGCCAGAGCCGCCAACCAGACAGGATCTTCACGGTCGTTTGTTGTTTTTGTATAGTTTGTATAAGTGTTTCGTTTCATGTTCATCTTCGTCGTTATAATAAAAGAAGATGGCTTATTTTCCACATGCTGCGTTTTGGTCCGTCTCTCCTCCACACGATCGTGACATACTTACACTGTTGGGAAGGGCAGAAGTGATTGTATGAGGCATGAGTAGGTGTTTGGAGGCTTGACTTCAGTGCAGGACAGGCTTGAGGTGTTCAGAGACTTCAGTGCAGAAAAAAGTTAATCATGGATGGATGATGTTGGAGAAGAACCCAACTCCTCCACTAAGGGCAGGACAGGATTTGACTGGGAAGACAAAAAAAACACACAGTTAGACAAAAGAACAAAGAATGAGTTAGTCCAAGCAAGGAGTAAAATCACATTGATGTGTAATAATGTGATCGTGTATGTGATTGACTCTTCATAGTAATGAAAGAAAATGTATAGGGGTACTCACAGTACTTGGGGAGGAAACATTCATTGTGCCAGTGGATAAAATGGTTCTTCAGAGGGGCACAGGGCTGTCCTG
This sequence comes from Salvelinus alpinus, assembly GCF_045679555.1. Classification (NCBI taxonomy): domain Eukaryota; kingdom Metazoa; phylum Chordata; class Actinopteri; order Salmoniformes; family Salmonidae; genus Salvelinus; species Salvelinus alpinus. Next base: position 252,576 of record NC_092109.1, on the reverse strand, counting down.
TCTTTTTATTTAACTAGGAAAGTCCGTTAAGAACAACTTCTCTAGGGTACGTGAGACGGTAGCGTCCCACCTCTTCAACAGCCAGTGAAACTGCAGGGCGCCAAATTCAAATACAGAAATACTCATTATAAAAATTCTGAAAACAAAACATTTTACATAGGTTTAAAGATTAACTTCTTGTGAATCCAACCAAGGTGTCAGATTTTAAAAATGCTTTACGGCGAAAGCATACCTTACGACTATTTGAGAACATAGCCCAGCAGACAAATCATTACAAACAGTAACCAGCCAAGTAGAAGAGTTACACAAGTCAGAAATAGAGATAAAATTAATCCCTTACCTTTGATCTTCATATGGTTGCACTCAGCAGACATTCATTTACTCAATAAATGTTCCTTTTGTTCGATAAAGTCTCTTTATATCCAAAAACCTCTGTTTTGTTTGTGCGTTTCCTTCAGTAATCCACAGGCTCAAACAGTCAAAACAGGCAGAAAAAAATCCAAATTGTATCCGTAAAGTTCATAGAAACATGTCAAACGATGTTTATATTCCATCCTCAGGTTGTTTTTAGCCTAAATAATCGATAATATTTAAACCGGACAATAACGTCGTCAATATAAAAGGTAAACAAGAAAGGTACTCTCTCGGTCGTGCGCATGAAAAAGCTCTGTGACACTTTAGGGTCCACTCATTCCGACTGCTCTTACTTCCTAATTTTTCAGAATACAAGCCTGAAACTATTTCTAAAGATTGTTGACATCTAGTGGAAGGCATAGGAACTGCAATTTGAGTCCTAAGTCAATGGATACTGTAATGGCATTGAATAGAAAACTACAAAACCCCCAAAAAACTACTTCCTGAATGGATTTTTCTCAGGTTTTCGCCTGCCAAATCAGTTCTGTTATACTCACAGACACTATTTTAACAGTTTTGGAAACTTTAGAGTGTTTTCTATCCAGATCTACCAGTTATGTGCATATCATATCTTCTGGGCCCGAGTAGCAGGCAGTTTAATTTGGGCATGCTTTTCATCCAAAATTCCGAATGCTGCCCCCTACCCTAGTTAAGAACAAATTCTTATTTACAATGACGGCCTACAAAAAGGCAAAAGGCCAGGGATTAAAATAAAAAAATTTAAACAATATAAATATAGGACAAAACACACATCACAACAAGAGAGACAACACTACATAAAGAGATACCTAAGACAACCTAGCAAGGCAGCAACACATGGCAACACAACATGGTAGCAGCACAAAACATGGTACAAACATTATTTGGCACAGACAACAGCACAAAGGGCAAAAGGGTAGAGACAATACATCACACAAAGCAGCCACAATGAGGTTTGAGAAGGAAGGGAAGTGAGACTACCACTCCCTGGAAAATATGTTGTATTCAATTAACTAGGTAGGCCAGACCCAGCTGCTATAGAGAGCATTAGTAATGGCACAAACTCTGCCATGGTTCGTTGGACAAATCCTATGGGGAAATTGTTTTTAGATCAACACTGAAAACAAGGTCTGTGGTAAACGCAGGCTTAAACCTTGTTTTTCACAGAATTTAAGAATTTGTAATTAAATTAAAAGCAAATGCTATAATGGTCATGTTAACTGACCTCAGGAAATGTATAATCTCCTAAAAGCCAATTTATGCTAGACCGAAAATGTGGTCAGAGCCATATGGATGGTGTGAAGCAGGCGAAGACCAGTACTAAACAGCATGCAATACTAACTATACAATGTGTTTTTTTTCTCCTGTTAATCACCAACATTCTAATGTACGTAAATGCAGTCCTGGATTAGGCTCAATCTGTGTCCGGGAAACTAGCCCCAAAAGAAAAGTAATTTCATCTCAATAACCAATATTGTATAAGTTTCTTTTGAGGTAGTGCAATAAGAGCAAACGCTGAATTACCTTGTAGTGGTCCGAGCTCTTCAGAGGTGCACAGAGCTGTTTAGTACTCCAGAGGGGCACAGAGCTGTCCTGTTCTTCAGAGGAGCACAGAGCTGTCCTGTTCTTCAGAGGGGCACAGAGCTGTACTGTTCTTCAGAGGGGCACAGAGCTGTCCTGTTCTTCAGAGGGGCACAGAGCTGTCCTGTTCTTCAGAGGGGCACAGAGCTGTGCTGTTCTTCAGAGGGGCACAGAGCTGTCCTGTTCTTCAGAGGGGCACAGAGCTGTCCTGTTCTTCAGAGGGGCACAGAGCTGTCCTGTTCTTCAGAGGGGCACAGGGCTGTCCTGTTCTTCAGAGGGGCACAGGGCTGTCCTGTTCTTCAGAGGGGCACAGGGCTGTCCTGTTCTTCAGAGGGCACAGAGCTATATTGTTCTTCAGAGGGCCATGGGGGGGAGAGAGAGAATACAGTATTCGGCATGTATTAAAAAGTGATTGATGACGTATTTTATGTGTCACGTGGTTATGCCCATATATGTTCTGTCTCTGTCTGTCTGCCTGTCTGCCTGTCTGCCTGCCTGCCTGCCTGCCTGCCTGCCTGCCTGCCTGCCAGCCAGCCAGCCAGCCAGCCAGCCAGCCAGCCAGCCAACCAACCAACCAACCAACCAATGTTTTTTTCTCATCAATTCAGGAGTAGGGGGCTATATGTACATGAGGATACCCAAACAACAGTTGTTTTTTCCCTGAGCATCTCATTTACCTTCAAGAGGCTGAAATATCTGGCTCTCTATGTCACTGTGTGTCCCGGTGTCAGGTTACGAGCTGGGTTTACACACACAGAGAGAATCTTGAAAATAATCAAAAAGCCTTATTTTATATGAATACAGTCTTTCCTACAACAGACAATTATAAATATAAACATTTAATGGGTTTTAAAGTGTATTACTGTGTGGTAATAATATATGTTGTATACATTTTGGGGGGGGTAAAAAAACTTTCTGGCATAGTTAAATATTGCATAGTAAAATTGTTAAAATAATTATAACATGTTTAAAAGGTCTGTATTAAAGATTTAGAATTAAATAAAGGGTTTTAAAATTGTATCTTACCTTTAATGAATGGAATCTCTATGGCTCTCTCTCTCTCTCTCTCTCTCTCTCGCTCTCTCTCTCTCTCTGTATCTGTCTGTCTCGGTTTCTCAACACAAGAGAAAGGATTCTGGGAAAGATGGGCGTGTGTGTGTTTGAACCAATGTTTTTTTCTCATCAATTCAGCAGTAGGGGGCTATATGTACTGTATATAAGGATACCCAAACAACAGGTGTTTTTTCTCTGGGTGGGGATCAACAAAAAGTTTTACACCCCAGGAGAGCACCTCACAAATGTTTGAAAAACAGTTGTGAGGTGCTCTCCATGGGGTGGCTGTCGCAGTCAATCACGCCGTCCTCTTAAACATAGAAGATACCTATCCACACCGACCTATAAAAGTTAATTCCTACAATGTCTCAGTTAGGACACAGTAGCGTGGCTGCTCTGAAAAGACATAGACAGTAAGAGGCTCCTGCAATCCTTTAAACATATGGAGAATTTTGAAGGTGAGTTGAAATTACAATCTAAAGAATGCCTTTTTTATATATCTAACTATGCATGTTAATATGTATATATTGTATATTATAAAAGTTATGTTTTTTAACAAGGTATATATATATATTATATTTATATATTGAATGAGAGGAGGGGTTATTGTTAAATGCTTTATTTATTTATGTATTTATTTGTTAAAAGAGAATGGACTAGGGGCCTACACAGGTATTTACCCCAAAATGTTGTGGATAAAATCATATATATCTGACTGCTAAACAGCAATCACTAACTCAGAGAGGCTGCTGTATACATTGAGACCCAATCACGGTGCATGTCTGGACACTGTAATGAATGGATCACTAGTCACTTTAAACAATGCCCCTTTAAATAATGTCACTATAATAATGGTTACATATCTTACATTAAGCATATCACATGTATATTGCATTTTATACCCTCTACTGGATCATGCCTTTGCAGCGATGCCGTCGTTCATCCATATATTTATATGTACATATTGTCATTCACCCTTTTTTTACATTTGTGTGTGTATTAGGTGGTTGGTGGGGGCTTGTTAGATTAGTTGTTAGATGTGTGTGTAGTAGGTATTTGTCGGGAATTGTTAGATATTACATGTTAGATATTACTGCACTGTTGAAACTAGAAGCACAAGCATTTCGCTACATATGCATTAACATCTGCTAACTCTGTATGTGACAAATAAAACAAGATTAGAATTGTTCTGAAAAATGAAAAACATGCAAACCATAGCCTCTCTCTCTCTCTCTAATAAGGTTTCTTCAAATATTTAACAGTAGTTATATATATGGTTTTGCAGATATTTTAAAAGTGGATGACATCCAATTTTCAGGTAATTCATATTATTACTAAATGTTGTTTTTATGTCAATTGTATGTATTTTTTTAAGTAAACATGTATATATTTTGTATAAATGTATTTCTATATTATTTAAACGTCTATAGGATACCCTACATTTACCCAGCTGTTACCTGCAATAATTGATTTGGATCATCAACCATCAGAAGTTATAGTTATAGAAGACGATGATTTTGAGGAACAACCGACCAACAGTGTATCTTTACTCGGTCCTACGCCCTGAAGATGATTTAGGTGTAAGTCAAAAAATAAAATGCGTAATAAGCTTTATACATTAAGCATTAAACAAATTGTGTACACTATTTTAAAAACCTAATCTTGTGTTTACAGCTGACAGCCCCCAGACAAGAATACCAGAGGCATTATGGGCTCTACCATTGAATGACTTTGAGGGTAATGAAAACGACAATATTCTACTGTTCTGTACGGCCGGCTTTGCCAAACTCAAAACAGCCCAAGAATCAAAGATTTAGCACACATATACACACCTCCAAGAAGCTCCAGCCCTTCAGTATATAATCCTGCGCCTACACCATATCCTAGTCCTGCACGGTTCCACAGAACAGCAGTTCAAATACACAGAACTGCATCACCTCTGCCCGGGAAGGCCGACTGGTCTGAAACGATTGGATTCAAGAGCATGCTCTCTATGGATATGGTATGAACAGTTTTTATTAGTTAGACATTTTTTGAAAGAATATGTTAAAACTATTTCAAATAATGTTATTTTTTTCAGACTCCAACGATACCTATACGAATCTTGCAGAGTCTATACATCAAGAGGACATCAAACGCATCATCAAGAATTCTTCAGAAAAACAGGCATCAAACAACCAAAGGCCTAACAGTGAGAAACAGAAACAGGGAGTTAGGTGATGTGTTAATATATTTTAAATGTACGGTTTAAAAAAACATTTTCTCTTTTAGTACTTTTATTGGTTATCTAATATAATGTATATTTTATTTCTAATACACTATTTTGTATGTATTTTTCTTTCAGACTCCTCCCAGGCCTATACAAACATAGAAGACCCAATACACCAAGAGGAAGAGGAGGAAGAGGATGCTGATGACATACAGAGTAAAACATCTAAACCGGTTGATACATTCAATTCTGTTAATGTCAAGGATGATTGATGTTGCTGATGAAGGGTTGAGCTATGATGAGGATGGCGTGTTGATGTATGATGCGGCTAAACAGCTTGATACAATCAATTCTGAGGTAGAGCCAATACTCATTGAAGATAGCATCAATGAGGACACTGATCCTGAAATAGAACTTCAAGATAGGTTTCTCACAGCCTTTTACAGGGCTCTAAAAGCCAGAGAGGTCAAGCTACACACACGTATGGTTGCTTTACTAAGACGTCAGTACAGCCAAGATCTATCCTTCTGGCATAAAACCATGCCACGCTTGTTAAGCATCGATCTGATTAAAAAACGCCCAAACAAACGATAAAAGCCATATGTAACATGGATACTTCTAGAATACCACCAGAACTGATCTCCGTAATTAACCAAATTAACGAGAGAGGTCCAACCCCCCCACATCAGCCCTCATCTCCTATAATCATTACACATGAACACCCATTATCACAGGTGAACTTATATCCTTAATTAACCAAGTGAATGAGAGCACACCGTCTTCAGCCCCCAACACACACACACCTCCTATAACTCCTATACATGATGACGATGAGCAACCACATGATGATTTTGAGGAATTTGAAAATGGTGTAATAAATCAGAGGGGGGACGGTATTGATAGAAGTGTCCGTGTTGTGTACCTCAATAAATGTAACAATACAGCGATTCGTCAGTTTTTTTTAATTCACATGTATCAATCAGAGCCATGATTATGCAGTTTTTCATGTGATGATTTTGGATACTCTAGGAGAACTTTTAGATATGGCTACAGATTTTGCCGAACCTCGTGATGTCTAACAGCTTGAAATATGTGGCGATAGTATGCAAAACACAGTATCTCTTGTTTTACCCAACGGCGAAGCAGATCTTGAACAATTTATAGCCCTGCTGTCTTGTTCAATCTAATTTATCCATCATAGCTGATAGTACCTTAGAACTTTTTGTACAAATAGTCTGCCAACCCCCTAGGCAGAGGGGGTCAAAGAAGGAAAATTGATAGTCTCATGCAATCCGAAATCATTTTTAAAAAGCAGGCCTATCTCATAAACGTTAACAATCCTGGTAATCAGTTATGCTTTGCAATAGGCCTATCACATTTACTCAACCTTGGATGTACTGATCTAGAAGCTTTACAAAAGGCTAGTGAGCTCCAAAAGGCTGTAGGTCTAGGTATACAGGAGGATGTGGCTTTCTCTGACATAGTAAAATTAGAACATTTGCTGAACATCGAGATTGTGGTTTTGTACCATATTAGAGCTAATTCAGCTCTCATGAAATTCCAGAACAACCCTCAATCTCATCCTCATATTCTGTACTTTTATGTGAAAAACAACTATTTTTATGGTATTACCAACATCAGAGCTTTCTTAGGAGCACAATATGTGTGTCCATCATGTCATTCAGGCTACAGCCAACAGGGGGGCACTCTTGTCGTTATAACTGTTCAGTGTGTCAAGATGAAAAATGTCGATGCAGCCCTTACACCTAACACCCTGTGAGGATTGTCATCATACATGTCGTTCTGCCTACTGTTACGAAAAACACAACATTGAAACATGGCAAGGCATGTAAATCTGTAAACAGTTGTGACATTAACAAGAAATGTCCAAAATGCCATTACAATTACAACCTTTAAATAGACAACCCCCAAACTCATGTATGTGGTATCATACGCTGCCCAATCTGTAAAGGGCTTCGAAAAGCAGAGACACTGAAGTGATTCAAGAAGTGGAACATGAGTTCTATTTTCAGCCCTTGGCTGAAGATGAACATTAAGAGAAATATATGTTTTATGACTTTGAGAGTAATCAGGAATCAGGGATTAATTTGCCTATTTTTGTATCTACCATGACTTTCAAGGGTGAAAAGTGGTCGGGGCAGAGGGACCCAATTGTGCACTACTCTTTCACTACTCTTTCTATGATTCCTATCTTCTTTTGAACCCCTGGATACAACAAGGCGTTGCACCCAGGGTCATAGTCCAATGTAGTAAAATATTGTGTTTTGTAGACCCCGCCTTCAACCAGAGATACATTGACAGTTTAAGTTTCTTACTCCATGACCCCTGGAGTTGTACAACTATTGCATCGGCATGCATGAAAACCTATCGCACACACTTTTTACCTCCAGTATCTGTAGCTATTCCATCGCCTGACAACTACCGCCGACAATTCAAGTCATACTCTAGCGGCTCCATTCAATGGTTGGAGTACTTATCCCAGGCTAAAAACATTTTTATTCAACATAAAATAAGGGTAAAAAAGATTGGACCCTACCATGTAGATGGTTACACACATTTTGACGCTGTTGAGACAGTGTATGAGTACAACGGTTGTTTCTTCCACGGTTGTAAATCTTGCTTTGTGCCCCAGGCCATGTGTGTCTTAACCCAAAATAATTTTGGGGATATGTACCAGAAGTTCCAAGACAAATTGGAATCTTTACAGGCTGCTTATGGGGTGAGCGTTACGGTTATCTGGGAACCTGAGTGGACAGAACTCAAAAAGTCTGATCCTCATGTTTGAGCTTTCCTTTCCACCTTTGACATACCCGAACCCCTGGAACCCCACCAGGCCTTGTATGGAGGTCATACCAATGCTTTGACATTACGGTATATAGCGCAACCTGATGAGAAAATTGGATATGTAGATTTTACATCCCTTTATCCTCATGTAGTGAGTTCCTCTTGTTAACCCATGGGTCATCCTGAAATTATTCACCATGACTTTGACTTCCCACAAAACTATTTTGGTCTGATAAAAGCAACTGTTTACCCTCCCCGGGGCTTGTTTCTGCCACTGTTGCCTTACAAGGGACCTCAAGGAAAACGTTTCTTTCCCCTTTGTCGCACCTGCAGTGAAAACAACAACCAGGAAAAACCTTGTGATCATTCAGACCCATACACCCATAAACTGGTCCAAGCCCTGACCGGTGTATGCGCCACTGTTGAATTCTCTAAGGCTATAGAAAAGGGGTACCGTGTGGCCAAAATCTTTGAAGTGTGGAACTTTTCCAGGAAATCAGACACTCTTTTTAAAGAGTACATCAAGACCTTCTTGAGATGGAAGCAAATGGCTTCAGGGTATCCAGTCACAGATCAAGAGAGCAAAGACAGTTCATTTCAGGACCATCATGAAAAAGAAGGCATACGTCTTGACCCTGACAGAATAGAGGTCAACAAAACCAAAAGAAATCTGTTGAAAATGTATTTAAATTCGCTTTGGGGAAATTATCCCAGAGAAGTAATATGTTAACAATGTCGATTATTTAAGATCCCGAAGAATTTATGGAATTCGTTTTTTCAGACCAATATGAAATTTCACATTTTTCATTCTTGAGTCAAAACATTGCCCTGGTGCAATGGAGACGTAACAAGAAGTTGCTTCTACCCCCGGGTAATGTAAACGTGTTTCTTGCAGCATTTACCAAGGCCTATGGTCGACTTGAACTATACACCCTCGTGGAGCAGCTGCAGAGGAGGGTTCTTTACCATGACACAGACACTGTGGTCTATGTAAGAAAACCTGGTGATTGGAACCCCCCTCTTAGCAACTATCTGGGTGGGTTAACGAGTGAACTCGAAGATGGTGACCATATCATAGAGTGGTTATCCTGTGGCCCCCAAATCTATGCTTTTAGTACTAAAGACAATCATGTGGTGTTGAAAGCCAAAGACGGGACTCAAAATTATGAAAATGCCTCCCGTGTAAACTTGGAATCAATCAGACACTTAGTCGAGGGGTTCATAAATGACCAGAATAGTGAATTAGAAATGTTTAACTCCTACAAAAAGATTGTTAGGGATAAAAAGGGGTTCCATCTATGTAATGCCCCACTTACTAAAATATTCCTGGTAGTCTATGACAAGAGATTGCTTGTACCTGACGGGACCACCTTGCCCTTTGGTTACTGACTTATGTTACAAGTCCTGTGTGTCTTAACCCTTAAGATATAATGGCTGCTGTAGAAGGTTTTGATCCCAGGTTGCAACTACCATTTTCGGCCTTAATCGCAGGCCCATCCAATAGCGGTAAAACTTGTTTTGTAAAAAGTATTTTAGAGAATGTATTATCTCAGAAACCTGACAATATTTTGTGGTGTTATTCATGTTATCAACCTTTGTTTGATGAGTTGTTGAAGAAAATAAAAATCAAGTTTGTTGAAGGAATACCCGCATCCCTGTCTGATGATGAACTTTTACCTCCTTATAAAAACAATCTGCTGGTTTTGGATGATATGCTTTTTGCCGGAGTGAACATCCTGAAATAGCACGAGCTTTTACTCAATATACTCATCATCAAAACATGTCCGTGTTTTACTTGGTACAAAATGTGTTTCACCAAGGTAAAAAAAAAAGCCGTAACATTAGTTTGAACGCCAATTACTTGGTTTTGTTCAAAAACCCTAGAGACAAACTACAAATAAACATTCTAGCTCAGCAGATGTGCCCTGGAAGGAAATCCTACTTTATGGAAAGGTATGAGGACGCTACCAAAGCACCATTTCCTTATTTAATTTTGGATTTAAAATCAAATACTCCAGAACACCTGAGGCTCCGAGCAGGATTGTTTCCGTGGGATTGGCCGAGTTTACATTCCGAAAAAATGTAAATATGTCTCTGTGTTTAAAAAGAAACCTACTGCTCTTGAGATCCCTAGTTGGGGCTACCCCTAAAGAACGCAAGGCCATCTTGGGTCATTGTTCTTCAGATCTCATATTATCACTATGTGAGATTGCTTTGAATCATCTCAAAGGCCGCATTCCACTCACCGTGACCCAATTTAAAAAATGAAAGAGACAAAAGACTGCGATCAAACTCTTTTCCAATAAAAGAGTCAGTCTTCAAAAGAAAAGACAGTCTGGGGGTTTTCTTCTACCTTTACTAAGTATAGCCGTGCCCTTCATCACCAGCCTTATTGCTGCTAACGTCGGGGTTGAACACAGAGTGTGATGGCCAATAAAATGTACTTAGTGCCTCAACAAGAGTTGGATAGACTTAAACAGCAATTCCAAGATCCTGAAAATATCAGATAAACAGCGGGAAATTATTTGGATATGGCCATGAAGGAAATTTTGAACAGAAAATATTTGAATCCATATGATAAGGTCCAAAAATACACAAACCTCTTGCAAAGGTATTTGGCACTTCGTTAAACAAGATGAGAGAGAGACCAACCATTTATCGCTTTCCCTACCGGAACCCTTAAAGGATGAAGAGCATAGAGAGAGCCATGTAGAGAGAGTAATGCCTGGACCAGAGATCTTACTGGTTGAAGATCAAATGCATGTTGAAGTAAATGTTATGCATGACATGTTGACACGTTCCAGCACATAACAGGAAAAATGTTAGATACATTATGAACAAAATAAAAGACTCAAAGGGGGCCGCTACTTGGAATGACAAAGGAGAGTTTATCTTTCAGGGGGATGTTGTCAGTGGTTCTCATATGATGGACTTGCTTAAAAGTACCACAGCAACCCACAAGATTGCTGATGACAGAAGACCTCCTCGGTGGCGTCAGTTTCTTAAAGCCCTGGCAGTCCTCAACATTCCACTCTCAGGTGTACCAAACTATAAGCTTCGCCAACAGATTTAAACTTTAAAACAAAACACTTCAAAGAGCTACAGCACTCCTAAAAATGTTCTTGGAACCCCTCCCCCTTTTGAAAGGGCCAATAATAACTCATTTATGGATGAGTCCTCACCCCTGAATGCCTCTGGACCTTTTCCTAATCCTGATCTCTCAGGGTGGTTAGCCTTTTGAATGACTTTTGATTAAATTCAATAAAAAAAAAGTTTTTTAATTATACAATTTAACATTTGTGACATTTAAACATTTAATGTGAACATACACCTTGATTATAGAGTATTAAAGGACACATACTTAAACACCTTTGATATTTTCTAACAAAACAATCTACGGTGCTCTCATTACTTCTTAAATCATCATTATAAAGAGACATAACATCTTCAAAAGAAACTCCACAGGCTCTTTGGCATAGGTAGAATACACAGTGTTGACCACATGTAGTAGAAAGGTTATATTGTACTTGTTTGATGCTGTAATAGTTCTTTGATCCATTTTTGTTCAAAAACTGTTTAGTAGATGGGGGAAATGTGAAAATCCGGGGGGAAGCCGTAGGAATCCAAAAGTTGAGATTTGTCTACCTCCTTCTTCATCTTCTAATGTCACACACCTCTCTTATCATCACTCAGTGCCTGGGCTTACCTCCGCTGTACCCGCACCCCACCATACCCCTGTCTGCACATTATGCCCTGAATCTATTCTACGACTGTCACGTTCCTGACCTTATTTCCCTTGTTTTGTATTTATTTAGTATGGTCAGGGCGTGAGTTGGGGTGGGCAGTCTATGTTATTTGTTTCTATGTTTAGGTTTGTTCGTTTGGCCTAATATGGTTCTCAATCAGAGACAGGTGTTTGTCATTGTCTCTGGTTGGGAGCCATATTAAGGTAGGCTGTTTTCACTGGTTGTTTGTGGGTGATTGTTGCTGTGTCTGTGTTTGTTCGCCACACGGTACTGTTTTGTTCCTGTTCATGTTTTATATGTTCTCAAGTTCAGGTCTGTTCACGTCGTTTATTGTTTTGTAGTTTGTTCAAGTGTTTTTCGTCTTCGTTTAATAAACGATAGTATGTATTCAAACCACGCTGCGCTTTGGTTCTATCCTTGCTCCTCCTCAGACGAGGAGGAAGACGAACGTGACAACGATGCCCAGAAATCTGCTCCTTTTATTCTTTGTCCCCAACGCTCGAGGCAACCAGTTTTGATAGCCTTTAGCCGTACCCTCATCCTACTCCTCCTCTGTTCCTCGGGTGATGTGGAGGTAAACCCAGGCCCTGCGTGTCCCCAGGCACCCTCATTTGTTGACTTCTGTGATCGAAAAAGCCTTGGTTTCATGCATGTCAACATCAACATACAACAGAAGCCTCCTCCCTAAGTTTGTTTTACTCACTGCTTTAGCACACTCCGCCAACCCTGATGTCCTTGCCATGTCTGAATCCTGGCTTAGGAAGGCCACCAACAATTCTGAGATTTCCATACCCAACTACAACATTTTCCATCAAGATAGAACTGCCAAAGGGGGAGGAGTTGCAATCTACTGCAGAGATAGCCTGCAAAGTTCCTTCATACTTTCCAGGTCTATACCGAAACAGTTTGAACTTCTAATTTAAAAAACTTACCTCTCCAGAAATAAGTCTCTCACTGTTGCCGCCTGCTATCGACCTCCCTCCGCTCCCAGCTGTGCCCTGGACACCATTTGTGAATTGATCGCCCCCCCCATCTAGCTTCAGAGTTCGTTCTGTTAGGTGACCTAAACTGGGATATGCTTAACACTCAGGCAGTCCTAAAATTTAAGCTAGATGTCCTCAATCTCACACAAATCATCAAGGAGCCCACCAGGTACAACCCTAAATCCGTAAACATGGGCACCCTCATAGACATTATCCTGACCAACTTGCCCTCCAAATACACCTCTGCTGTTTTCAATCAGGATCTCAGCGATCACTGCCTCATTGCCTGTATCGGCTATGGGTCCGCGGTCAAACAACCACCCCTCATCACTGTCAAACGCTCCCTAAAAAAATTCTGCGACCAGGCCATTCTAATCGACCTGGCCCGGGTATCTTGGAAGGATATTGACCTCATCCTGTCAGTCGAGGATGCCTGGTCATTCTTTAAAAGTAATTTCCTCACCATCTTAGATAAGCATGCCCCGTTCAAAAAATGCAGAACTAAGAACAGATATAGCCCTTGGTTCACTTCAGACCTGACTGCCCTTGACCAGCACAAAAACATCCTGTGGCAGACTGCAATAGCATCGAATTGTCCCCGCGATATGTAACTGTTCATAGAAGTCAGGAACCAATACAGTCAGTCAGGAAAGCAAAGGCTAGCTTTTTCAAGCAGAAATTCACATCCTGTAGCTCTAACTCTAAAAAGTTTTGGGACACTGTAAAGTCCATGGAGAACAGGAGCACCTCTTCCCAGCTGCCCACTGCACTGAGGCTAGGTAACACGGTCACCACTGATAAATCCATGATAATCGAAAATTTTAATAAGCATTTCTCAACGGCTGACCATGCCTTCCTCCTGGCTACTCCAACCCCGACCAACAGCTCCCCCCCCCCCGCAGCTACTCGCCCAAGCCTCACCAGCTTCTCCTTTACCCAAATCCAGACAGCAGATGTTCTGAAAGAGCTGCAAAACCTGGACCCGTACAAATCAGCTGGGCTAGACAATCTGCACTCTCTCTTTCTAAAACTATCCGCCGCCATTGTTGCAACCCCTATTATCAGCCTGTTCAACCACTCTTTCGTATCGTCCGAGATCCCTAAAGATTGGAAAGCTGCCGCGGTCATCCCTCTCTTCAAACGGGGTGACACCCTAGACCCAAACTGTTACAGACCTACAGTGGGGAGAACAAGTATTTGATACACTGCCGATTTTGCAGGTTTTCCTACTTACAAAGCATGTAGAGGTCTGTAATTTTTATCATAGGTACACTTCAACTGTGAGAGACGGAATCTAAAACAAAAATCCAGATAATCACATTGTATGATTTTTAAGTAATTAATTTGCATTTTATTGTCTCTTTGAGGAACACCAGTTCAAAGAACACCAGTCCAAAGTGGTTGAAGAAGAAGTACTTGGGTGGGTCATATAAACAAGGATGTTGTCACTGGCTGGGGTGGTTGAAGAAGAAGTACTTGGGTGGGTCATATAAACAAGGATGTTGTCACTGGCTGGGGTGATTGATCTCACAACCAGGGAGTTTTTATCTTATATACTTTCCAATCACCACATCTAAAAGTGTGGCTACAGAGGCCTTGATGGTGTTCACAAAAATAGTACTGACCATCCCATCAAACACATCCTCATGATGTGTACATGTAGAGGGTGTCGGGGGCATGCCTGTGGGGAGTAGAAAGGAGGGCTGTGAGGCATAGAGTCCTTAGGGTCTGGTACCCATGACGTATTGGAGTCGTCATATGGTATATGAATTTCCAAGGTATATTGTTGAACCATTCCTTTGGTATCGGGGCGTGGTTAACATAACAGCCCCGTACTTAGTTTTCTTCAGGGGATGACCCTTCTGGGGGTTCCTTTGAATCAACATCCTTAGGATTCATACGTATAATGCACCTCCTTTGTTTAACAATACACTGCCGGCATTGGCTGGCCAACTTGTCCTCCAAGAGAGCATCCACTAACTCTAACATTTTCAATTCCAATATATCCCAACTATTTAAAAGGAATAAGCATACGCAGCCTAAAATCCCAGGTCAGTCCACCATCATGGATGTTACCGTTGTGGATTTTCTCATTGCTGATATAGAACTCCACGCACCCACATGGAAGTCCGTTCTTCTTTTGTATTTTCACCCTATGAAATATTATTCTTGAGGAATCAGGGGCACCTTCCCAATGGGCCTCGTAGCCCGTGAACAAGCTATACCCCTTGTGAAAACTTTCAGTTCAGGACGAACCACCTTGCGAAACACATGCCAGTCTTCAAGCCTGTAGTCCACTCCTATGGTCTGATCTGTATATTCTTCTCTTTCGACTATGGTATAGATTTTCACTCTACAGGCCGGGTAATCAAACATATACCCGCATAGTTGTCCATTAGACATTAACACTTGATCCCTCAGCACAGTTGCGGGCGGTATTTGGGCTCTATACAAATTTAGAAAACGCTTTTTTGGCGCATTGTATATTGATGCTTTATACTCATCCCTTTCTCTGTTTAAACCCGGGGTCCTGCTTCCAATGTTAAGGTCGTTATGGGCGTGTCAGTAATAGAATGTCTTTCTTCTTTAGTCTTCCGTGGTTTAGCTCTCGAGGTTTTTTGGCGCTCGTTGTGTTCACAGATCTTACTTATACTCCGGCTGACCTACCCCGGAAATTACTGTTTCATATACAAGATCCCGAAACAGCAGAGCCATAAATTCACTACAACATTGCCCTACTCTTTCAAATGTTCAAACACATTCCACAGTTCAACAAGGTCACTACACATCAATCACCATGACAACTTTAGTTCAAACACATGCTTTACTTCAAAGGAACAGCTGCACTATCAGGTTACATAAACACTCACTCGATAGTGTGAGAACATCCGGAAAGGATGTACATATATGGGCATAACCACGTGACACATAACATACATCATCAATCACTTTTTGACACATGCCGAATACTGTATTCTCTCTGGGGACCATGGGGGGAATTACTGTTAAAAAACAAAATAAAAAATAAATATCGATGCAATACAAAATTGGTTAAACTAATGTAAACTTTATGATAATGGAGAAAGATGAAGTCCATTCTTCTCATAGTCTGCTTGGCAAACTGGTCAATGGCCTTCTCACACCATTGAGAATTTTTCTGCAGTGATTTAAGAATTCTCCTCTCTATGGATAGGATTGCAAGGTTCCTCAGACTCTCTTGTCCCATAGTGTTCCGAGAGTAGCTCTTCAGCCTCTTGAGGCAGGAGAAGCTTAGCTCCACCACAGCTGATGTTGCCCTATAGTAGCAACTAGGCGCATGAGCCTGTACAGCTCAGGCATCGCTTCAAGTCCACTGCTCTTATAGTACAGGATTGTGTCACACAGCTTTGCAATGTTCCCTTGAATCTCCTCGTCACAGTAAACTACTTGCAGCGCTGTTTTCAGTGTTTCGTGATAAAAAAAATGGCCATATGTCTGCAATAGGTTTGTCAGAGCATCATCTGGGAATTTTCTACCATCAAACAACTCTGAGAATCGCATGCTGTCCAGGCTTTTGTACCTCTGTGCTATCTGAGACTTGATATTATAATGAATTGAGTCATACAGTGCCTTGTAGGTGTGCGTTACATCCTGTGTACCCTACCGACACTTCCTCCTGTGCATGATCTCTGGATCCTCTGTCATGCTTGCTGCCTTCTCATTTATGGCACTAAATGCTACATCAGACTTGTGCTCCTCCATTCTGCTTGTCAGATTCTCTATGCTTCTCTTACAGTAGGCTACATCCATGGCTTTCTGCTGCACTATGCCAAACAAAACATCTGTGTGAGCAAATATCTCCTCAAATGTTAGAAGTATAACAAATATTTAAAAAATCTTCCAGCTTTGCCTTGAACCCATCTGCACATGACACAGTATCATCGTCCATGGTAGGGTGCTCTATGATAGGTGAATGGGTCCCTCAGTTGCTCATAGTTTTTCAACACAGTGTTGACAATTCTAGAAGTGAAATTCCAACGTGTTGATGTGTTTTTCGGCAAGCGTGCACATCCAGCCTGTTCAAGCAACATCACCCTCTTGGTCGACTTGCAAAAAAAAGTGGTGAAGCAGCCAAGTGTCGCAAAGAAAACTTTGGAAATGATCTTCACGCTCTGACTCAGAACTAAATTGAACCGGTGTGCATAGCAATGAACAAAAGTGGCACTTGGAGCTACTTCAAAAGCCATTACAACAGCACGTTCATAGGTTTGGGCAACTTTCTCCATGAAGTTAACCTCTCTTGGGTAGGGGGCAGTATTTTGACATCCAGATGAAAAGCGTGTCCAAAGTAAACTGCCTGTTACTAAGGCCCAGAAGCTATGCATATAATTGGTAGATTTGGATAGAAAACACTCTAAAGTTTCTAAAACTGTTAAAATTATGTCTGGGAGTATAACAGAACTGATATGGCAGGCGAAGCCCCAAGGAAAAACCCCCCCCCCCCCCCCCCTAAAAAATCAGCCTACCCCTATTTTAAATGGCTATCACTTTTATTATAAGGCCAAGTCCTCCCAGATTGCAGTTCCTAGGGCTTCCACTAGATGTCAACAGTCTTTAGAAAGTTTCAGGCTGGTTTTTGAAAAAATGAGCCAGAAATTGTAGTTTTTCTAAGTGGCTCCCATTTTGGCTGTAGTGTTTCCAAGCGCATGGAAGAGAGCGCGTTCTTTGGTATTTTTCTCTGGTAAAGACAATAACGATGCTCCGTCTTACATTTTATAGTTTATTTACGTATTAGGGTACCTAAGGTTTAATTATAAACGTTGTTTGACTTGTTTGGAAAAGTTTATTAGTAACATTTGGGATTCCTCATCCATTTTGATGGAGGGAAACTGGGTGGATTATTGACTGAAGCGCGCCATATAAACTGAGTTTTTATGGATATAAAGAAGGACATTATCGAACAAAGGGACCATTTGTGATGTAACTGGGACGTTTTGGAGTGCCAACAGAAGAAGATCATCAAAGGTAAGACATTTTTTATATTGCTATTTCTGACTTTCGTGTCGCACCTGCCTGGTTGAAATATGTTTTTCATGTGTTTGTATGCGGGGCGCTGATTATCCTCAGATAATCAGATAATCGCATGGTTTGCTTTCGCCGTAAAGTCTTTCTGAAATCTGACACAGCGGCTGGATTAACAATTACACTTACACACTAAATACAAATATTTATAATACTGTCATTTGAATTTCGTGCTCTGCAATTTCACCGGATGTTGGCCAGGTGGGACCATAAGAAGTTAACTTAAACTCAGACATCTCAGAATTCACAAAGTCAAACAGACTGTGCATCTCGCCCACTTGACACATCAAAGTAGCCTAAGAAATGTTCCTGAATAAAGCCCTGATCATCCACATAACAGATAACTTTATTCAGGAACCGGGTGTGACAGCTGATGTCTGTGGTTTCCTTCATTTGCCATGCGAAAAACGGTGCTGCTTCCACTTCTCTTTTAATCTCACTTTTAATGGATGATGCGATGGAGGCTATAAAAATCATTCTGAATTGATTTCGACATACCAGAAAAGACAGTAAAAAGTTCCATATGTTCAGCAAGTAATGCATCCTAACGTGTTATTAACTCTGCAAGCTCCTTGTAGTTGCCCTTGTTAGCAGAATTTTCCCTCTCGTTGTGTCCTCTAAAATTCAGAGTTCCTCTGTCCAGTGTCTGTGTTCTTTTGCCCATCTTAATCTTTTCTTTTTATTGGCCAGTCTGAGATATGACTTTTTCTTTGCAACTCTGTCTAGAAGGCCAACATCCCGGAGTCGCCTCTTCACTGTTAACGTTGAGACTGGTGTTTTGCGGGTACTATTTAATGAATCTGCCAGTTGAGGACTTTTGAAGTGTCTGTTTCTCAAACTAGACACTCTAATGTGCTTATCCTCTTGCTCAGTTGTGCAGCGGGGCCCCCCCACTCCTCTTTCTATTCTGGTTAGGGCCAGTTTGTGCTGTTCTGTGAAGGGAGTAGTACACAGCGTTGTACGAGATCTTCAGTTTCTTGGCAATTTCTCGCATGGAATAGCCTTCATCTCTCAGAACTAGAATAGACTGACGAGGTTCAGAAGAAAGTGCTTTGTTTCTGGCCATTTTGAGCCTGTAATCGAACCCACAAATGCTGATTTTCCAAATACTCAACTAGTCTAAAGAAGGCCAGTTTTATTGCTTCTTTAATCAGGACAACAGTTGTCACCTGTGCTAACATAAATGCAAAAGTGTTTTCTAATGGGCCTCTGTATGCCTATGCAGATATTACATAAAAAATCTGCCGTTTCCAGCTACAATAGTCATTTAAAACATTAACAATGTCTACACTGTATTTCTGATCAATTTGATGTTATTTTAATGGACAAAAAAATGTGTTTTTCTAAGTGACCACAAACTTTTGAATGGTAGTGTATATATTTTTATTATTTTCGCATGTTATTTTGGCATTAATACCTGTCCCATATCAGTTTGCAAACAATGTAAAAAGTTAATAAAGCCACATACAAACATTGTCTCTTTTTCGCTTTCTTGAATAAGGCAGCTCCAAAATGCAGGTGTTTCAGCCTAGCTCAGTGCTTTCTATGGTGGAGGGGCAGCTTGCGGAAAATACAGAGTGTAGGTGTAGGTAATCTTCTCTAGTTGCAACGTGATTGGCTCAGTGTTCTTTCACTCATGGGGACATTTCGGCACCGCAGAATCTACAGGAAGAGCTAGGCAATTAAAGCCCCCTTGGGTGCTACCATAGATTTACATTAGAAGTGCCCATCCAAGAAGGCTCAAGGTTATTGGCCACAGATAAAATGATGTCAAATCACGTTATATCTACCGTAGCTTTGATTGGAGTTATCATGTCAAAGTCAATGAAGATAAAGTATAGATAAAATGTATCGGTGCTCATCGGCCATTGGACAAAAATTACACAAGTTGGAAATCGCAAATTCAACTATGAGTGGTTTGGATGAATCAGTGGCTAACTGCAAGCGTTGCAAAGCAGTCACTATTTTGCTCCCTCTGCCTGCTATTTTGTGGAGAGGGTGTGTGGTCCAAGTCTGGGTTTAAGGGTCTCTTTTCCAAGCTGAAAAGTATAAACATTCACACGCATCACCATGGGCCAGAAAAGGTTGAATACATTGGCCGTGCTGTCAATCCATCATGATTTCTGCCGCATTCGTAACAACTGGAAACTCGGAACTGGGAAATCTCAGACTTCAGTGAGTTCAAGACAACTGGGAAATAGGGGAAAAACGAGCTCCGACTGGGAAAATACATTTTCAACGGTCATCCAACTCGGAATTCCAGTCCAAAATTCCAGTCCTTGTATGCTGCTGCATAAATGACATAATATGCCAGAGAGATATGTATACTGTATCTAAGAAAGTAATACTAAGTGTACAGTATGTTGTGTAGTAAGTTGTTAGTAGCCCATGTGCCTCACCCTAATAATTCTGACTTGATGGTGCACATGTAATCTATAGCCTGTTTTAGAGAAATCATTTAATATTGTAAGAGCTTTCATTGTCTGCGTATATGCCCCCTTAATTTATCCTACGGTTCTGACTTGGTGTACAGGGAGAATACTGTAAGAATGGCCCATGTCCTGAATTCTGTCGCTGTAAATTTCAAAGGTGCTGAACAAATAGTTATATTGACTACGTCCGTCTTAGCTCGCTCGTTAATCAAAATTACGGATTGCCTCTTATCCGCTCACCGTTGCCTTATACCATGGTTTGAGATGTACAATTGTCAGTAAAAAACACAGTAGCTTAAGCAAGTCAGCCATATCAGTAATGTTTTTTATCAAATGGCAGTAAATGAGGCTGATTGAACTGTTTGTCTGCCAGACAAGGCTCCGCAGATAACCAGATGTGGCGGTGGTAAGGATTCACTCCATGGTGCTGAAAAGAAAGCTCTGCTGTTGGGCAGCTTTATGTAGGCCAGTTTGTGGGCACCGTTTGTCAGCATTATAGTGCAAGTAATGTATTTTTTGTGTTGTGTTGTATAGTGGCTTTGCTGGCATGCATCTAAAAAAATATATATCTTGGCCCACCAAGATTTACATGCTAAAATCGACACTGATTCTAGGGACTCAAGTGAATAGACTGGACCCGGGTTATATGGACACTCAATCAATCGTTTTTCCTGTACAGTGCTATATATGTACTGTATAGTGTCCAATGGCTCCATTTTAAGCTGTTTGATCACAGTAAAAGTCCAGCAACACTTGCTATGACCTTGCTTTTTGTTCAAACACACCTTTTTTTGTATAATAGGGACTTTAGTGAGTAAACTACTGGACCCTAGTTTTATGGACACACAATCAATCGTTTTTCCTGTACAGTGCAATTCGTTTGTGCAACACAACAAAAATACAGCAAGACTTTCCTTAAACATTACATTTTAAACATTGTATCCTTGAAAAATAGTGCCAGTTAGTTAACAATAATCATACAATCAAAATATTGTTTTTAAATGTTCATTGTATTTTTTCGGTAGGCTATTATTATTATGTTCTTTACATTCATTTATTTAAGCTACAAACATTTCTCAATGTGCTCCACCTTATAATATTTGTTATCTTATACAAAGTAGTAATTCTCTTTAGTTGAGATTTTTCCCCCATGTAGTTATAATATATATATTTTTTAACATTATGCACCATGCAAAGCTGCAAAAATTATTCTGTATCATACAGTTTTAGCGCAGACTTTTATTTGGAAGGAAAAATCTGAAAAACTGAAATCTTGACGTTGCTTCCGGGACACTAACATTTCCAGAGATACTTTTGAGGAGATGGAAACTCTATTGAAATCGCATTAACGCCCATTGTGTACGTTTCCCATGCGTCGTCAATGGGCATTCTGGGCTATTTTGGGACAAGAAGAGCTATCTATCAAGGGCTGTATTCCAAACACTTAAAAGACACACCCTCTCCCCTCAGCCCTCAAATTAAGTGGACACTTCTGATGACGTATCATGATGTCTGAAGAGTTTACACTTGCAGGGCAAGGGGCGAGGGAGGAAAAAAAATATTTTAAATGGACCGCCCTTGCCCAAAAATTTGTCACTCGTTCGTCCCATTTACGATTGTGTTTTCAGCCACCGGTCGCTAGTGGGTGTTTTATATGCGCTACAGTCAATTATGATTGCATGTCTACTTATAGTAACCATCACGGTCACCTAATACTCCCCAGTTTACAATTGGCTCATTCATCCCCCTCCTCTCCCCTGTAACTATTCCCCAGGTCGTTGCTGCAAATGAGAACGTGTTCTCAGTCAACTTACCTGGTAAAATAACGGTAAAATAAAAATAAATAAAATAAATAGTAAATATATAATTATTAATATACACCTTCTGTATGATAGCTAGCAAAGGACTTAGCTAACTAATGTTAGCATGCCTAAATGGAACTTCTGAAGAAGGAACATCTTTTATTTCTACAATTTCCAGAAGCGAACCAAACAAAAACATTACTTTTACGAGACGTGTTGATGCCATCATGTGCATTAGTAGCACAATTTCTAACTTATTTACATTTGTTTTTACTTACACTTGTATGTTTATTTCTCCATATTAACGTTGAGGTTTTAAGTCTTGCTGGATACTCGATTCCCTTAAAGAAAATTGATGTTTCGCCAAAAATAATATAATTACTCCTGTCTAAATAAAATCATTCAGAATACTTCACAAAGGAGCATGACTTAGCCACAGAGGCCCTAGCTTCTTTAAAAAGGTTTTTAAAATGATATACTTTTCTTTATTATTTCGTTTTATATGTGCATTTATTAGTTTTTTCGGGTTAGTTCTGTCTTTTCACAGCAAAAATTAAATAAACAATTTTCCTCATCAATCTACACACAAAACCCCATAATGTCAAAGCGAAAACAGGTTTTTAGAAATGTTTGAAAATATATTAACTTTTACTGCCTCAGAAACCCGGATCCGGGAGCACCCCCCACCCCCCACACACTGATTAGCATAGCTAGCATAGCTTCAGAAGTAGATAGTAGCATCTAAATATCATTAAATCACAAGTCCAAGACACCAGATGAAAGATACAGATCTTGTGAATAAAGCCACCATTTCAGATTTTTAAAATGTTTTACAGGGAAGACAAAATATGTAAATCTATTAGCTAAACACGTTAGCAAAATACACCACTATTCTAACTCCATCAGTTTCTTACTCCTTCAGGTGCTATCACCAATTCGGCTCAACTAAGATATTGATAGCCAATAACCTATAAAAAAAACCATCAGATGACAGTCTGATAACATATTCATGGTATAGGATAGTTTTTGTTAGAAAAAAGTGCATATTTCAGGTAGAAATCACAGTTTACAATTGCACCCACCATCACAAATCGACTAGAATTACTAGATAGAGCAACGTGTATGACCAATTTACTCATCATAAAACATTTCATAAAAATAGACAAAGCATAGCAATGGAAAGACCCAGTTCTTGTGATTTCAGACCATATTTCAGATTTTCTAAGCGTTTTTCAGCGAAAACACAATAAATCGATAAGTTAGCATACTACATGTGCAAACGTTACCAGAGCATCGATTCCAGCCAAAGAGCGCTATAACGTAACCACCGCCAAAAGATATTAATTTTTTCACTAACCTTCTCAGAATTCTTCCGATGACACTCCTGTAACATCATTTTACAACATACATATACAGTTTGTTCGAAAAGGTGCATATTTAGCCATACAAAACCGTGGTTACACAATAAAAATACTAGGAAATCAAGCCTCAATATGTCTGACGTCATCTATCAGAGTGATCTAGTTTAATTAAAAGCTAATCATATACTTGACTAAAAAATACAGGGTTGACAGGAATCGAAAGACAAATTAGTTCTTAATGCAACCGCTGATTTACATTTTTAAAATTATCCTTACTTTTCAATACAGGGTTCGCCAAGTGAAGCTATACCAAACAAAATGGCGATATATACGTTTAAAATATTTCGACAGAAACACGGTTTATCATATTAAATATTGCTTACTTTGAGCTGATCTTCCATCATATTCTTGGGCAATGTATCCTTTCTATGTTATAAACGTCTTTTGGTCGATAGATGTCCTCTGTCCTTCGAAATATCCACTAACGATCGAACGGGACACCTAAACGTGTCCAAAGTTTCAGAGTGCACAACAAAGAAATTCCTCAAAATCGCACTAAACGGATATAAATTGCTATAAAACGGTTTAAATTAACTACCTTATGATGTTTCTAAGTCCTATATCGAATTAAATTACAGACGGATACATTTCAAGTTGATAACCGAGCCTGTGAAAATGGCGTCCGGAGGTCCCTTCCTGCGTAAGGGCGAGCGTCGAAAGGGGGGCTACTCTCACTCCTTGGTCTTTTATAACCTCTGAGAGCTACCTAGAAGGCCCATTCCACTTCTCATTGGTTACTGACATCCAGGGGAAGGCGGGTGCAGTTCGTGTCGTTCCATAGGATAGACAGAGACCTTAAAAACTGATCTGAAACCAGAGCTTCGCTCTCAGACCTTTCACTGTCTGTCATGGATTTCGTTCTAGAAAGAGTTCTGGGTCACCCACATTCATAATTTCAACGTTGTATGAAACTAGAAAGTTTTTTCTATCCAATAGAATTAATAATATGCATATTGTACGAGCAAGAATTGAGTACTAGGCAGTTTAATTTGGAGACGACAAAATGCTAATTCGGAACAGCACCCCCTGTAGTCGCAAGAAGTTAAACATTTGAATAACCATACCTTATTTACATAAATATTCAGATCCTTTGCTATGGGACTCGAAATTGAACTCAGGTCCATCCTGTTTCCATTGACCATCCCTGAGATGTTTCTACAACTTGATTGGAGTCCACCTGTGGTAAATTCAATTGATTGGACATTATTTGGAAAGGCACACAACTGTCTATATAAGGTCCCACAGTCAGAGAAAAAACTAAATCATGAGGTTGAAGGAATTGTCCGTAGAGCTCCGAGACAGGATTTGTGTCAAGGCACAGATCTGGGGAAGGGTACCAAAATAATTCTGCAGCATTGAAGGTCCCAAAGAACACAGTGGCCTCCATCATTCTTAAATGGAAGAAGTTTGGAACCACCAAAATTCTTCCTAGAGCTGGCCACCCGGTCAAACTGAGAGATCGGGGAGAAGGGCCTTGGTCAGGGAGGTGACCAAGAACCTGATGATAACTCTGACAGAGATCCAGAGTTCTTATGTGGAGAGAAGGTCCCAGAAGGACAAGCATCTCTGCAGCACTCCACCAATCAGGCCTTTATGGGCGAGTGGCCAGACGGAAGCCTCTCCTCATTAAAAGCTACACGACAGCCCGCATTGAGTTTGCTAAAAGGCACCTAAAGGACTCTCAGACCATGAGAAACAAGATTCTTTGGTCTGATGAAACCAAAACTGAACTCTTTGGCCTGAATGCCAAGCGTCACATCTGGAGGAAACCTGGCACCATCCCTACGGTGAAGCATGGTGGTGGCAGCATCATGCTGTGGGTATGTTTTTCAGCAGCAGGGACTGGGAGACTAGCCAGTATCAAGGGAAGGTGAACGGAGCAAAGTACAGAGAAATCCTTGATGAAAACCTGCTCCAGAGCGGTCAGGACCTCAGACTTGGGCAAAGGCGCACCTTCCAACAAGACAACAACACGAAGCACACAGCCAAGAACACACAGGAGTGGCTTTGGGACAAGTCTCAATGTCCTTGAGTGGCCCAGCCAGAGCCAACATCTCTGGAGAGACCTAAATAATGGCATATTAAAAATAAAAAAAATAAAAGAGCAAACATTCCTAAAAACGTGTTTTTGCTTTGTCATCATGGGGTATTGTGTGTAGATTGATGAGGAATTTTTTTTATTATACATTTTTGAAAAAAGGCTGTAACTTAACAAAATGTGGAAAAGGTCAAGGGGTCTGAATACTTTCCGAATACACTAGACATGTGTGTGCCTTTCCAAATCATGTCCAATCAATTGAATTTACCACAGGTGGACTCCAATCAACTTGTAGAAACATCTCAAGGATGATCAATGGAAACAGGATCCACCTGAGCTCAATTTCGAGTTTCACAGCAAAGGGTCTGAATACTTATGTACCCTTTTTATAAATTTTCTAAAAATATATGTTTTTTTATCAATTAGTATATTTGAGTTGAACTATAATATTTGTTCTCTTTTCTGGTGGATTAAATTGAAATTGCAACCAGCTTTCTATTGCTGTGTAGTGGATATTTTTTGTGTCCTCTGTGTCTCTGCAAATGTGTGACTACATGTAGCGTATTGTTTCTTGTTATTGTGTTAGGATGTTCTGTGACTGCTCTCAGGGAAGAGACTGACAGAAGAACAGAAAGGGGAAGGGAACACATCGTTTCTAGGCTTTGGGCCAAAGTAATAATGTGTGCAAGGTCATGATCAGCCTATTGAACCCTGAGAGCAGAGATGCCTAGTTTGTGCATGAGTGTAAAGAGTGCTGAAGGGAGAGCTTCCCTTCAGAGCTTCTGACAGACTTGTACTTTGAGTATTACGTTTGTTGTAACCTCTCCGGCCGTGAAAATAAAGATCTGTTCATTAACTTTGACTTTGAGTCCTAAGTGGTGAATTTCCACGACAATTTGGTATCATGAGCGGGATGATTGACTCTACCTGTGGAGCTAAGCAGTGAGGGTCTGTGAGGGAACTCCTTTGGCGCATTATATGTGAAGGCGTGCAAAGACAATTCCCGTCTGACAAAAGAAGACGAGGACCTGCCCAGAGCAGACACTCACTGTGGGCTGTCCGGGAGAAAACACATCATCTACGAAACCTGGAAGGACTGACAACTGAATTTCAGTAAGTCAATTGAATGAATTCTGAACAATAAGAACTCTTTTCAGAAGCTCAGAAAAGGATTCACAGTTCCAAGAGGGGACTAGGCTGGGTTAGAGAGACCACGTCGGCAACATTGTCTGTAGGTATTCAGGGGATACTTAGGTAGTTCTGGGAACTACATAGAAGTTCTGTGAACTCCATTTTAGGATTTAGAGAATAGTAAGTGATTGAATGGAATGATTTTTGTATGACTGATTAATTTACTGATAAAGGGAAAGTAGCTCCCAGAATGATTGAGGTATGTGTGTGATAATTGTTAGAGTAAAGTAAATTGATAAGGTATAATTAAAAGTAATAATGGGGAAGGGAACTGTAAAAGTAGATATGAAGACCAAGATTTGTATTTGTATTTTTATGGATCCCCATTAGCTTAGTCTTCCTGGGGTCCAGAAAAATTAAGGCAGTTTATACAATTTTAAAAACATTACAATACATTCACAGATTTCACAACACACTGTGTGCCCCAGATTGGGCACAAAAGGGTCCCAGTAAAGGGATGGCAAAGAAATGTGGTAAGGGGGTACTGTGCCAGACAGAAGATTGGACAGCATGGACTGATGGTGGTTTCCCTTAGGATGGCACCCTGAGCTCTGACAAATTGAAGGAAATAAGTAAGCAGCTGGAAAAGAAAGAGAAAATTAATAAGAAGATTAAAGTGAAGTGGGATGATTTTAGAAAGTGGGAGAGAGAAGCAGATTCTCTGAAGGAGAAAACAGTAAAAGGACTGATGGTAAAGCAAGTGTCACGGCTTCTAGGAGTAGTGGGTGGAGGAGTCAGGCGCAGAGAGCAGAGGTAGTTCAATCGTGATCTTTTATTCCAGAACAACAAGTAACGGTAACGCCAAACACTGAGGCGCATCACTTAAACCAGCCCAAAAACAGGACCAAACAGTCCGGAGAAAACAGTCCACGAGAATACACACCACATGAACAGAAAAACAAGCCCGCACAAAAGCAGGCGGGCATACCTGGTTTAAATAGCCCAAATCAAAACCCAGACAAGAAACAGGTGTAACAAATCAGACAAAACTAACTGAAACAGAAAAGGGGATCGGTGGCAGCTAGTAGACCGGCGCCGCCCGAACTGGAAGAGGAACCACCTTCGACGGGATTCGTGACAGCAAGTGCAAGAGAAAGACGAAGACAAACAAAAGGAAGATGTAGAAGAAGGATGAGAGAAGAGTTTGACCAACTGTATCCAATCTTGGCAACAGCAACGCCACAGCCACCACCCCCTCCGGTTCCTCTGGGAGGACTTCTTGGTGGGGTGACCAACAACCATGCCAAAACCACCCCCTGGGTGCCAGACTAGTGAACCCCGGGTACGGGCCAGTTTCCGTGGAACCGCGGGCAGGTTCCACGACCATGGAACCTGCCCGCACCCCAGCCTATTATTGGCAGCAGGCGGGAGCCTATGTAGAAGAGGTGAAACCCAAAATTGATTAAAAACCCAAGATAACCCAAGATAAGGCCAACACCAAAGACCGACTATGACCTTAGACGAAGGGACAAAGCCGGCAGCCCTCCAGAATCCAGCTCTGATAAGGATGATAAAGACCGCAAAGGAGACGAGCGGCACCTACTCAAGCTCTTCCCACTGATATTATATCCAAACCCTCGGGGGAGCTGCTATGACTGTGGATCGACTCTGGGATGTGGATGAGGTGAAAGCCATTGTAAAGGATGTGACTGACCCCGTGAAAGATGCTATGACGTTTGAAGAAGAGGTGAGAGAAATCATTGCCATGTATAACCCCACCACTTGTGAAATTGAGGAAATACTCTGTCGGTGTTTGAAGTTGTGAAACCAGTGTAAGGGAGGTTGGATCAGGGATGCAACTCACTGCTGTGTTTGATAATGTAAAGACAACATACCCAAAGCACACAGACTGGCAGAAAATACATTCCACCGTGATGAAGGCCGATGAGAGCTTTGAGGACTATCAGGAACGAATGGAGAAGATCTTCCTCCAGAACTCTGGTCTGACCCTTTACGAAGAATCATATGGCAGCCTGCTGTGGCCTGTGACAAGACTTGATAACAGCTTGACCACTACATGCATTGGGTGGGAGACAAAGACCCTTGCTGATGTGACTGACCATGCAGAAAGACAGATCAGGTCGAAGAACTCCAAGACTGGTGCTAAACTACAAGCTGCACAGTTTATGTTTTTCACTGGAGGAGAAGGATGAGGAGGAAGAGGATACTGTGGAGGTGGAGGTCAAGGACGAGGTAGAGGAAGGGAGAGACTGGAGATGCTACAACTGTGGCAAGCCAGGATATTTAGCAAGGGACTGTCCTAGTGATGGAGATTACCAGGGTGAATGTCCAGGACCATCTGAAGATGTAAGGGTTGGAAATCCCTTTGGTGGGTAAAGAACATAGGATGAGGTGGAAACAGAAGAAGATTCCGATGATGAAGAACCACAAGAAACATGCCAGATGCTGAAACGTACCACCTTTTCGACTGAAAGGTTCCTGATGAAATTGAAATACTTGGCCAGATGATTCCAATCCTAGAAGACACCGGGGCTGCTATCTCAGTGTTGAAACAATCTGCCCCAAAAGTAATCCACAATGTTGGAGCATCAGGAATTCCCACTAAAGAATGCCTCACTTACGTTAAATGGAAAGATGGAAGTTGGAAACATCGATTTCTGTACTCCTCCACCTGCCCTGTAAACCTCCTAGGAAGAGATCTGATGTGCAAGATTAATTTGACGATCCTGAGGTGGAAGGTGAACTACAAGAGAGATCACTTACCTCCCCACACCACTATGCATGGGAGGTCCCGGAACATCTTCACTACACAGCAGCTGTCCCCTCATGTGGAGAAGACCCCGAATATCAACTGTTGGGATCTAACTTGAAATATCCTTATTCATGTTAACATATTAGAACTGAGTGTATGGAAATCTACTGAGTGAGAAAGGGGACTGCAGAAAGTTTACATTCTGTCAGAAATCTCATATATCATATGGAGAGGAGAAGGGCAATGGTCTGGTTTCAGTCAACAGATAAGGCCGTGAGTTGGGGAGGAATTTAGGAATTTGGGCCGAGGTCAGGTCAGAGGAAGTGAGATAGAACAGTCACCACTAAAATCCTGCCTAACAACAGAGATGTATTGGCTATCTAGGAGTTTACTCTGCCAAGTAGAGGGTATAAATATATGTACCAGTGTAAACATGTCTTTGTCTTTTTCAGCTGTTTGACCCAGTGGGTGAATAAACTTGTTTTGAGCTTTTCCTAGTTTTCCGTCTGAGTTTTTACTCAGTTTGTCAGAACCTAACACAACAAAGATGGACAAAGCAGAAAAGCAGAGTGGAAGTGACAATTGATGGAATATGCTATGGTGAGGAATTTACAGCTGTCGGAGTTCTGATGTCTGATGTACAGAGAACACTGTATGAAGTAACAGGTGCTGTCCCACATTGTAGTATGTAAAAAAACAATACAGATGACAGCCAATGATTGGGTGGCCTGGGAAAGTGATGGGAAGTGGTCACCATCAACAGCAACCTTTTTCCTCCACTTTCTGTGCTACCACCCAAACGATACCGAAGAAAGAACCTATTCCTGCAGAGAATTTGATGGTCGAGTCTCAAGATAACTTGAACATACCAGAGCTGGATGAAGTGCCAGAACAGCTCTGGGCTGTCTCCAAGACCGATATTGGGAAGATGAGAGGTGCCACCCCGGTGAATGTTGTCCCGAAGTATAATCACAGACCATATAAAGCTCAGTACACTCTTAGCAAAGAAGCAGAAAAGGGTATTATTCCCATCGATCAGGCCCTGGTTAAAATGGGGCTTTGATGCCATGCCCAAATTCTCCCTGTAACATCCTTATTTTACTTGTTATCAAATCAAATCAAATTGTATTAGTCACATGCGCCGAATACAACAGTGAAGACAGTGAAATGCTTACACTGTAGACAGTGAAATGCTTACTTACTAGCCCCTAACCAACAATGCCGTTTAAAAAAATACGGATAAGAATAAGAAATAAAAGTAACAAGTAATTAAAGAGCAGCAGTAAAATAACAATAGCGAGACTATATACAGGTGTGTACCGGTACAGAATCAATGTGCGAGGGCACTGGTTATTTGAGGTAATATGTACATGTAGGTAGAGTTATTAAAGTGACTATGCATAGATGATAACAACAGAGTAGCAGTGCTGTAAAAGAGAGGGAGGGTGGGGTATTCATTAGGTATTGATTAGGTATTCAGGAGTCTTATGGCTTGGGGGTAGAAGCTGTTTAGAAGCCTCTTGGACCTAGACTTGGCACTCCGGTACCGCTTGCCGTGACTAGGGTGGCTGGAGTCTTTGACAAATTTTAGGGCCTTCCTCTGACACTGCCTGGTATAGAGGTCCTGGATAGGAGGAAGCTTGGCCCCAGTGATGTACTAGGCCATTCGCAAAACCCTCTGTAATGCCTTACGGAAGGAGGCCGAGCTGTTGCCATACCAGGCAGTGATGCAACCAGTCAGGATGCTCTTGATGGTGCATCAGTAGAACCTTTTGAGGATCTGAGGACCCATGCCAAATCTTTTCAGTCTCCTGAGGGGAAAAGGTTTTGTTGTGCCCTCTTCATGTCTGTCTTGGTGTGCTTGGACTATGTTCGTTTGTTGGTGATGTGGACACCAAGGAACTTGAAGCTCTTAATCTGCTCCACTGCAGCCCCATTGATGAGAAGGGGGCGTGCTCGGCCCTTTTTTACATGTAGTAAACAATCATCTCCTTTGTCTTGATCACGTTGAGGGAGAGGTTGTGGTCCTGGCACCACATGGCCAGGTCTTTGACGTCTTCCCTATAGGCTGTCTCGTCATTGTCGGAGATCACTGTTGTGTCATTGGCAAATGTTATAATGGTGTTGGAGTCGTGCCTAGCCATCCAGTCATGAGTGAACAGGGAGTAGAGGAGGGGACTGAGCACACACCCCTGAGGGGCCCCTGTGTTGAGGGTCAGCGTGGCGGAAGTGTTGATACCTACTCTTACCACCTGGGGGCGGCCCGTCAGGAAGTCCAGGATCCAGTTGCAGAGGGAGGTGTTTAGTCCCAGGGTCCTTAGCTTATTGATGAGCTTTGAGGGCACTACGGTGTTGAACGCTGAGCTGTAGTCAATGAATAGCATTCTCACATACTGTAGGTGTTCCTGTTATCCAGGTGGGAAAGGACAGTGTGGAGTGCAATAGAAATTGCATTATTGATAGAATAATTTGTATGGTTTGAGATAATGGCTAAAGTGTTCCACTCTGATATTGTATAACGGTGTGAAATGTTTGAGAATCATAAGAAGATGTGTGTAGCTATGTTAGAATTATAATACTAGGGCATTATAGTAAGGATGTAAGCAGAGTGAAGTTGTAAAACAGATAATAGGATTAGGGATTAGGCAAAATATTGGAATTTGCTGTTAGCCTTCAAAATAAAAGTACCTCATTGAAAGTGATGCAGAAGGTTACAATTGGTGTAATCATGCCATATTTAGACTAGATAATGTTAAACAAGGCTGGAATGTGAAGCAATGAAATGGGGTATCCGTCTACTCGGTGACACCCAGAGGAGTACGCAAATATTAGCATTGTAGCTCTTATCGCAGAACTGTGAAATCACCTCCCCAGTCAGCCTATTGTGTGTGTTGACATTCATATTGCATTGTACAGCTTTACCCAAGGTTTGGGGATCAATGAAATGGGGTAACAGTCTACTCAATACCCAATATATTTTTCCCCCAACATCCTCCTCAGAGTTATCAGAATCCAACACACCCACGCAGTATTGGTTTTCCTCTGGAATAGTGTTCAATACATTTACATTTAAGTCATTTAGCAGACGCTCTTATCCAGAGCGACTTACAATACACATAGGTTGACAATAAATGTGGCTCAATTCAGTTCTTTCAGTCCCACAATCAAAGCTACGACACTAATGTTCTCTGGGTGTCATTGACCCACAGGTAAGGCTGTACAGTGAAATAAGTATGCCCCTAATTAAATTCTAAAATCCAATACATCCAGTGTGATTTCAGATTAACAAGTTTTTTGGTTTTAACATTTCAAACTGGTTTAGCATGATCTATTCAATGTCATAATTCTACTATTCGTATTCATTCGCATCAATGATACTTTTATTTTGAAGGCTAACCGCAAAGTCCACTATTGTGGCTCGATTCACAGATGGGCTTGACCACCATTGATCAAATAAGAACCGTCTTATAAATTAGGATTATTTTAGATGAGTAATCTAGCCATAGCTACTGAAAAAGGTTGTTTTGGGGAAGAACATTGTTGCATCCATGAGCTAGCTAGCTTTTTATGACCAGCACTAAGAGCGTGAGACAACTTTACCAGCATCATAGCATACGTAATCGATGAATTGTGACATATGAAATACGAGTGACAGTGTAATCAATGTGTATTAACTGTGTAAAAAAATAAACGCTTTAAATTATTGTGCGACGTGCAGTCATATTCAGGTCGATTGGTCAACACGCTTATTTGACACGTCAGTGTTATTTGACGCATATTTTTTGACATGCAAAGACCCAAATGGCGTTCCATACTCACCTACTTCTTCCTATCATTCAAGGGAGGCGCTTCAGTAAGTTAACGGGCAAACTGCCATGCCACTCTCCCGCTGTATTTCCAGAGTGCACGCTGATACTGTAACTAGCACACTTGTCTCCTCTCTTCAGTCGTATGCTGCATTGTTATGTGAATGATTGGCTGAGACACTTGTTCACATACAGCCAGTAGTCAAGCTTTTCTCATCGGATCTACACAAATTGCGCAGCTCACATTCAAAACGGCAAATTGCGCTGGAAGGTGACTAGTTTGCATCCCTTCAATTGACTGATTTCCTTTTATGAACTCATTAAAATGGTTGATTTTATATTCTTTGTTCAGTATACACACAATCCAATCTGACAAAAGACCAGAAAAAACTGCATATTTCTTGGGACATTTATTTTGATAGCAAACAGCTTATCCGAGCTTGGTAGCCAGTTCCTTGGCCTTTGCCTTCTCCAGCTTTGTGATGCGTGCTGTGGACTTGGGGCCCATGATACCACCTCCCCAGTGACGACGGATCTAGGAAAGGAAGCACATTGTCATGATTTAATTCAGTCTGGTAGGAATGGCATAATAAAGACATTTTAGAGAAAGGCGAAGACTGCAGCAATCTGGTGATTTGTGTACCTCCAGATCCCCCTCCAGTTATGTAGCAACAGGGGGATATCGCAATATTTTTGGACAATCGATATTGACTCCAGTATCAGTTTGTAAAGAGGTAGCGTTAGCTAGAGCTAGCCTGCGGTACCTGTGCCAAAAGGTGGGTATTTTTAATCTTATAGCTTGTTCTCAATCCCACAAAAAACAGTTAGCCAACATGTTCAGCACTACCATTTCCCTAATTGATCAGAACTCGTTCTCATGCTCTCTGTCTCCCTGCAGCATACAGTGAGCAATACATTTGGAACATAAAAATCTCAATACATTTTGTATCGGCACGTAAGTATCGTGAAATTGTATTGTGAGGTTCCTGCCAATTCCCAGCCCTGAAGCCATATACAGAAATGAACACAGGTCTTTAAAAAACATTTCCTTAGTGATCCTAGTGGGTGTCAATATCCCTTTTAAGAGAGCAAATATTTCAAGTCATCTGCAAAACCAAAATGTGAACCCGCAAGATAATCCATTCCATCTTCAGGACACCAAAACATGCTGGCTTGACCACTTGTCAATATTAACAAACAGATGGTGGGCAGACCAGCCACTCACCTCCTCGTATCTGTCATTGTAGTTGGTCTTGATGGCTTCCACCAGCTTGGCAAGGGCACCTTTGTCCTCACTGAAAAGGTAGGAACATGTCATCAGTGCACCGTCACAAAGAACATTTCAGATCCAGTTAAAACTGCACACAATCCTTTGGTTCAGGGTTAAAAAGCTCACAAAGCCACATGTTCAGTTTAAGAAATTCATACATCATTGCCAAAGGATTTAATAAATTTTATAAAGCACAAGCGCAACTTCCTAGAGGTTGGCCTCAGTGCATCAACACCACTTTCACAAATGTTTGGCTATGCCACCTGTTACTTACGGGTTTGTCTGTGTGAAGGCAACTGAAGTGCAGGTCTTTCTGTGCACCAGTCGTCCCAACCTGGCCTTGCCCTTGACAATGCAGTAAGGGACACCCATCTTACGACACAGAGCAGGCAGGAACACCACTAACTACAAAGGGGAAAAGAAAATGTCAAGTATCTATTCTTTATGGATCAAACACTTGACTGTGCTTTTGCGTCTCAACTACAATATTAGTCTTCGCTCAGAATTAAAAAGCTTGTATGTTTTGATCCACATTGAGGATTCAGGTGAAGAAATTCAAGCATCATTGCAAAGAACCAAATTAGCCCATGAATAATGATCACGTCTGCAACAGCTCACCCATAATGAACAAAATAAGCATAGAATGGTGAAAGGAGTCATACCTCAATAGGGTCCACATCGTGGGCAATGACCACCAGCTGGGCCTTCTTGCTTTCCACTAGAGTGGTGACTGTGTTCACACCTATGGGAGAATTCAACATGGATATCAAAAACATGTTCAACAACAAGTTCTGTTGAACTAGTCAAAAACAATTATTGTGGCTGATGCTCAGGGTTAAAAAGTTCAAACTACATGATTGTTTCAGGTGAAGAAATTCAAACATCATTGCATCAAGGCCAAAGTATGTAATCTAAAAATTACTTAAATCCCTCATGCCTCACCTGCACGGAGAACAGGAGGCCTCTTGGTTGGGGTATCTCCCTTTCCAGCAGCCTTCTGCTCAGCGCGGGCCAGCAGCCTCTGCTTCTTCTCCTGCTTGGTCTCCGGCCTGTACTTGTGGGCCAGTTTGAACAGCTGTGTGGCTGCGGGGAAATAGAGAATTAGTACATCCCACTGGATCTGAGGAATTGCAGAAAACATCTGTAACTCCAAGTTGTCAAAAGTTAGGGATCCAGCCGAATAGCTTGAGGGTCTTTCAAGTACAGTAAGGTGCATCAGTGATCTTGGTGGGTGTCAACATTGCTGTTCAGTTAGCAAATATTCTTTCACATCATCTGCAAAACCCACAATATACCAGCCATCTTCAGAAACAATCCCCCCCCCCCCCGTCAATACACAACTCAGCAATATTGATAAGCCCATGTACAGACTTACCTGTCTGGCGGTCCAGTGCCTGGGTGAACTGGTTGATCGCAGGGGGGACCTTCAGACGCTTGTAAAGGATGGAGCGCTGCCTCTGCAGGCGGATGTAGCGGGGCCATTTCACAAAGCGTGTCAGATCACGCTTGGGCTGGATGTCCTGACCTATAAACACGGGGGGGGGGGGGGGGGGGGGTTTAATGCATCTAATCACTTTGGTATGATCAGAAAATAGCCTGAAGCCACTATAATCATGAAAGAAGTGCATCAGCGATCTTGGTGGGTTGTCTGCATTGTTGTTAAGATAGCAAATATTATTTTCATCATCTGCACATGCTGACATGGGAAAATGTCAAAACAGTTGGTGAAAATCTAATAGAAATCCCAGGTTCATTTTACGCACCAATGCCATAGTTCTTTGGTCTCTTCTCGAACAGGGGATTGACCACTTTCTTGGCCTCATGCTTCTTGGCCACTGAAGGGGCTGGTGCCACCTTCTTCCCCTTAGACTTCTTGCCTTTAGGCTATCAAAAACAAGTAGACTGGTCAGCATAACGTTAAATGGTCAAATACATTTCACATAATATAACTTGACTGTGGCTTTAGCTCGGGGTTAAAAAGCTCGTGTTTTGAATCAACATAACAGATTCAGTTCAAGAAATTCAAAGCATCATTGCAAAAGCCATTAATAAAACGTCAGTGGGAACTGGATCATACGCTTGGCGTGAGTTTCCTCATCAACACTAGCGTATTTGGAGATAACGTTAGTTATGGCTACCTAGTTAGCACATTTAACTACCCAACTCTCAAAGGCATACAATGGTTTACTTGACAACTTCCAATTAATTGATAATTTGATATCCTTCACTACTACTGTTATGGACAATGAGTTAACCCAATCTGGGCGCATGGAACAGGCCGTGAGACCCGTAACCAAAACTGACGCGAAGTTAGGCCTTCGAGACAAGTTAGCCCACTTGCTAGCTACGTTACTAGATAACACTTTAGTCCCACATCAACTATACATTTCCCAAGATGCGTAAAAAGTGTAATGCATGATTTAACGTTTCCATAAACTGCATTTCAACAAGTTCCTAGACACGGATTAGGTTAAAATAAAGCACGCTGTATGGGTGGTGTTTCTGCGGACAACTTCTACAGGCAATATCAGTACCAAGTCATGGGAGATTTCGGATAAAACAGCAAAACATTATTACCATACCAATGTGAAATGGGCGCTTGGGTTATGTACGACAAGTAAGAGTAACTTTTATGACACATAAACATTTTAAAAAGAAGATGGTAAGGGATGAAAAGATGTATCTTTTCCCCACCAAACGAAATATCAATACACTCACCATGTTGGATCAGATAGAAAGGAAGACCTATGCATTGTGGGTAATTTAAATTCCGTGGTACCTTGATGTGACGTCATTAACAGTCGACGGCAGGGCTGTTTTTGAACGGGATGTTTCTGTTTTTATAAATAGTATTTTTCAACAATGAATTTGGAGGTAAGTGAGATTTCATGAATAATACTAGACTATATATAGGGTGCACAATCATAGGATATGTCTAAACATATTTGGTTGAGTTCATGCATTTCTATGTTAATTATTGCAAGTTGAGAAAGTCAATACACTTGTGATACACTACTAACGTTAGCCAGTGCCATGCACATGCCGTTTATATTTTTCTGGTTAACAACATAACTTTATGATCGTATTTTATGTTCTTTATATCCTTTATGTGCTTTAAGTGGGTTTGTTCACATTCCTGAATACTATGGCCAGCCAAAGAGCGCTACCTCAAAGCAAGGAGAGCCTTCTTCAGAACTACAACAAAAGACTGAAGGATGATATCAGGTCCATTCTAGACAACCTCACAGAAATCATCAAAACTGCAAAGGTAGCTGTAACATTACGATATTTGTGTGTGTGTGTGTGTGTGTGTGTGTGTGTGTGTGTGTGTGTGTGTGTGTGTGTGTGTGTGTGTGTGTATGTGTGTGCACCACGTGCACAGCATACAACCGGTGTAAAAAGTACAGTGAAACTCTTACATTTAGAGCTCTTTCCGCTCTTTCCCAACAATGCAGTGACAATAATAGTAATATTAATAATATAGATAATATAAAATAGAGTAGCAAATACAAGTAAGAATAAAAACCACATAAAAACTATGATGAGCGTTAAAGAACATGAAAATGCAAGTATGTACTGGTCAGTGCCAGTACCTTATGCAATGTGCAGGGGTACTGGAGTGGTTGAGGTGGGTTTATACATAAAAAGTGACAGGTAGTAGGATATACATGTGAACAGGCCTGAAAAGTTACTGGTAGCAGGTATATATAAATACTCATGGTAATATACTGTAATGACCTGACTGGGTCGTTACAATACTAATGGTAATATATACATGTATTAGTGACCAGTAGCAGGATAAATAGATACAGTAAATACTATTGGTAATGGCAATCGATAATCATTGGACAGCTGCATAATGGAGTAATACATCTAATCAATAATACTTTTAGCAGCAGCGTAGGTTGTGTTTGAGTTTGTATAGACCTGTGGATGGTCTGTGGGAGAGGGAGAGCAGTAGTGGTTAGCAATTTTACCGTGTTATGGCCAGGGGATTAAAGCTATTTAGGAGTCTGTTTGTCTGAGCCATGATGCACTGGTAACGCCTGCCAGACTGGAGCATGGAGAACATGTCTCGGGTGGCTGGAATCTTTGTACGTCCTGGATAGCTGGGAGCTCGCTCCCAGTGATGCCCTGGGCCGTCCGCACCACCCTCTTGTAGGGCCTTCCAGTCGCAGAGTGGTGAGACATAGTGTGTGTGTGTGTTTGTCTGTGTGAGAGAGAGAAACTAAAAAAGTGTTGTTTTTTTACTGAAAGAATGACGGTTCAACCCAAAGAGTCATCTGTATGGTCCAACCAAAATTTGTTGGTTTGTTTTGCTTCAGGTAGAGGATGAGACACAGGTCTCTCGGGCTACACAGGCTGAGCAGGACCATTATGAGATGCATGTCAGAGCAGCCAACATAGTAAGTACATTCATTATACATACATACCACCCAGACTCCCTTGAAACTAAACACGCTTGTCATTAAACCCCAGAGTGTATATTCATGACACTAGTAAAGTAAATGATAAACATGGAATTTAATCCTGGCTCATGTTCATTGGGGCATGAAACAGAAAACATTTGAAAATCTTTTGCAACTAAAAACGTTGGTAGTCCTTCCCTGTTTCAGTCAGTGCTTTCCCCATTTGGTGCATAATGAACATGAGTGCATGTTACAAGGCAAAAGCACCAGTGATAATCCCAGTGCTTTGTTGTTGTGTCTAAAGGTGCGTGCGGGCGAGTCCCTGATGAAGCTGGTGTCGGACTTGAAGCAGTTCTTGATCCTCAACGACTTCCCGTCAGTCAATGAGGCCATCAGCCTGCAGAACCAGCAGCTGCGCTCGCTGCAGGAGGAGTGCGACAAGAAGCTCACCTCGCTCCGCGACGAGATCGCCATCGACCTGTACGAGCTAGAGGAAGAATATTACTCCTCCAGGTACAAGTAGGCTCATACTGTACAGTCGTTGTTCATTTGGCCTACTCCATCATGCCCTATAGCCCCAACCTGCCCCTAAATTATAGCACCTATTCCCCCTCACCGCCGTGCCTTATGAAGGGTTGATCTTACCCCACCACCTCAGTCATATCCATTAGTTCGTTACTGTCTTTGTATGTTGAGTCAACTTCATTAGAATATCCAAATGCCGTGTTCAATAGATGATTGATCTATCTATGGTCAAAAATCAATTGCATTACATTTAACGTGAGAATCTCATCTCATTTAGTTTAAAATTAAATGAAGTGCCTTGTTTGACATGCCTCTGGAAGTTTTTATCCTCATGTATGATAGGTTGTAGGTCTACATGGTAAATGTTACACTCAATCATAAGTGTGGAGTTTCTACTGTATCTGGTTGCTATATTCTTCCTCAGTTTTTTGTAATAGGCTCATGAAAGTGATGAATAAGAGAACATGCATAGAGAGGAGGAAAGGGAAATGTCAGAAAAATACATGTTAAATGCTTTGTAGCATATTTCTTGGACTCTTATGAAGAACAAAAACTATGATACAATCACAAAATCACTGGAAGATTACTTATATTCAGTATATTCAATTGTTGTAGTTTTTCCTCCATTAACATGTCTTTCTAACCCCAAATATAAATTATGGATGTATAGGTTGATTAACCATTGTATAATCACACCAGCCATTTGAAGCTTTCTATGTTATACATTTTCTATAGAATGTTTTTTTGACTGGAAAGTGCTAGACATGTCTCAAATCCAATCTCTATGAGGGTTCCATAAACTTGTTTGAACAGAATCCAGTATCTCTACCGATTCCATCCCTAGCTAGCCTACAAGTTACCAAGCCAGTAACCGTGCAAACTGTGTTCACAAAGCATACATTGTTGCACGAACATCAACTATGGCATTATGTATTAAGTCTATATCAGTCACCTACATAGGACCCACCCTTAAACCCTTTTAAACTTTGAAAAATAAACTAGAGACAAAATAATGTAGTTCGTTGTCTAGTTTGTTTAACTGTGAGAAATCTAGCTGTCTCTGGATGCTGCTTTTAGGCATGCAAGGTGTTGGGGCCACTCTTTTTCTCTGCCTTTGCATTTCCTGTTCTTACCCCTGCATCAGGACCTAATACACTTCTGGGACTATGGTTACAAAGTTAGGTGATTTAGGTGTTTTAAGCACTCAGTTCAAGATGACCCAAAGCTAGTTATTGACCCTTTGCTCCAGGTCATGTTCCATTGATTGTGTTGCATTTGGAAATGGAAAAAACAAGCTATGAACGTGTTCAGTTGACCATTTTGAGATCGCATTGCAGCTGTTAATAGCGAAGACGGACAGGAATGAAGACACACTTATATAGGGATATCATCACAGCACCAGATACTAAACCTACTAGCTAACATTTCTCTGTGATCCTTAGAGCTTAAGCTTGTCCTTTATACTGCTGTTTACTGATTTCTTGTGTGTATCATACCTGTCTGTCTCTTTTGTGCATG
Source organism: Salvelinus alpinus (assembly GCF_045679555.1). Taxonomy (NCBI): domain Eukaryota; kingdom Metazoa; phylum Chordata; class Actinopteri; order Salmoniformes; family Salmonidae; genus Salvelinus; species Salvelinus alpinus. The sequence continues at coordinate 211,620 of NC_092109.1, read as the reverse complement.
TGTGCGCGTGTGTGTGTGTGTGTGTGTGTGTGTGTGTGTGTGTGTGTGTGTGTGTGTGTGTGTGTGTGTGTGTGTGTGTGTGTGTGTGTGTGTGTGTGTGTGTGTGTGTGTGTGTGTGTGTGTGTGTGTGTCTGTACCAGATGTGAGTCAGACACGTCTGCCACTTCCTCTCTGTGCTTTGCTGATTCTATGCCCCCCTATGGTTTTTGTTCTGGTAAAGCTACAGTCAGTGGGACAGTACGGACCTGCCCCTGTGCGAGGCCTACCGGCGCCGGGACAGTTGGGCGTCCCCGGACGGGGGTGACACATCTAGGTCAGCCCAGGAGGGCGTGGAGGACACAGACGGAACCACCTCACAGGAAACTACCCCCAAACACAACTTAAACGGTCACGGGACCACTGGCGCGGTAGATGAGCCCTAAAGCACTGGAGCAGACCATATGGATGGGCACATAGACGGGTTGGGTGACAACGTCAAAAAAATTATGCACACGCATCGATGTGGCCGGAAGGCATGCATTTTTATGATTCTAAATGGTCAGATAGCTAAAGTGACAAGAAGCTTCCAAGTGGGGAATCGTAGGTGACTCGTTTCATCTTGTTCACTAGCTACAGTTCAAGTCGGAAGTTTACATACACTTAGGTTGGATTCATTAAAACTTGTTTTTCAACAACTCCACAAATTTATTGTTAACAAACTATACTTTTGGCAAGTCGGTTAGGACATCTACCGTGTGCATGACACAAGTAATTTTTCCAACAATTGTTTATAGACAGATTAATTCACTTATAATTCACTGTATCACAATTCCAGTGGATCAGAAGTTTACATACACTAAGTTGACTGTGCCTTTAAACAGCTTGGAAAATTCCAGAAAATAATGTCATGGTTTTAGAAGCTTCTGATAGGCCAATTGATATCATTTGAGTCAATTGGAGGTGTATCTGTGGATGTATTTCAAGGCCTACCTTCAAACTCAGTGCCTCTTTGCTTGACATCATGGGAAAATCAAAAGAAATCAGCCAAGACCTCAGAAAACAATTGTAGACCTCCACAAGTCTGGTTCATCCTTGGGAGCAATTTCCAAACGCCTGAAGGTAACACGTTCATCTGTACAAACAATAATATGCAAGTATAAACACCATGGGACCACACAGCCGTCATACTGCTCAGGAAGGAGACGCGTTCTGTCTCCTAGAGACGAACGTACTTTGGTGGTAAAAGTGCAAATCAGTCCCAGAACAACAGCAAAGGAACTTGTGAAGATGCTGGAGGAAACAGGTACAAAAGTATCTATATCCACAGTAAAACGAGTCCTATATCGACATAACCTGAAAGGCCGCATAGCAAGGAAGAAGCCACTGCTCAAAAACTGCCATAAAAAAAGCCAGACTACGGTTTGCAACTGCACATGGGAACAAAGATCGTCATTTTTGGAGAAATGTCCTCTGGTCTGATGAAACAAAAATAGAACTGTTTGGCCATAATGGCCATCGTTATGTTTGGAGGAAAAAGGGGAAGCTTGCAAGCCGAAGGACACCATCCCAACCATGAAGCACGGTGGTGGCAGCATCAAACATGGGGATGCTTTGCTGCAGGAGGGACTGGTGCACTTCACAAAATAGATGGCATCATGAGGTAGGAAAATGATGCGGATATATGAAAGCAACATCTTAAGACATTAGTCAGGAAGTTAAAGCTTGGTTGCAAATGGGTCTTCCAAATGGACAATGACCCCAAAAATACTTCCAAAGTTATGGCTTAAGGACAACAAAGTCAAGGTATTGGAGTGGTCATCATAAAGCCCTGACCCCAATCCTCTAGAACTTGTGGGCAGAACTGCAAAAGCGTGTGCGAGCAAGGAGGCCTACAAACATGACTCAGTTACACCAGCTCTGTCAGGAGGAATGGTTCAAAATTCACCCAACTTATTGTGGGAAGCTTGAGGAAGGCTACCTGAAACATTTGACCCAAGTTAAACAATTTAAAGGCAATGCTGCCAAATACTAATTGAGTGTATGTAAACTTCTGACCCACTGGGAATGTGAAGAAAGAAAGAAAAGCTGAAATAATTATTCTCTACTGTTATTCTGACATTTCACATTCTTAAAATAAAGTGGTGCTCCTAACTGACCTAAAACAGAGAATTTTGGCTAGGATTAAATGTCAGGAATTATGAAAAACTGAGTTTAAATGTATTTTGCTAAGGTGTATGTAAACTTCCGACTTCAACTGTATGTAACCAATAGCTGTAACGATGTATTTGAGAGAGATGTGCTCATTGTGCAAATGTATTTGTGTTTTCAATAAGCATTTGGAGACTAAATGTAGTTTACAACCCTGTGTGTTTTGCCCTATAGTTGCGCACAGGTCGGTTTGGTTGCTAAACAAATCAACCCTTCTATTGGAACAAGAGAATGGACCTCTTCCTCCATCACTGTGTATAACTATGGTTCTAACAACACTCCAAACTGCACAAACATCACACATATTTTATGAAATCAATAATGGTAATCAACTGTAACAGTTCATAAATGCTGTAAGATCTGTAGCAACGTATTTGAAGTTTTAGTGTTGTTCATTCATGAATACTTGGGACAAGATTAGAAGTAATAACACAACTAGTTTGAAGACTTAATTAGCTGGCCTAAACAACTTAAAATGTGTCCCTGGAAATCTAAGATTATAAAGGTGTTGTATTTTGCTCTTTCTGGTGTTAATATGCCCATTATGTACATTGTTGTTGATATTTTGTTAGGTGAAACACATTTCAGTTAACTCAGTGGCAGAGATGTACAGTATTACTAGATGCCATTTTCTTTCGTTCTGTTAAAACATGTTTAAATGTATGACTATAGGACTGCAGGTCATGCAAGTGTATGGATGTTACGTTATTGGATTTTTTTTGCAGCATTATTTTAGTAATTTTGCGATTTAAGTTAGTAAGCGTCTGTTAATTCCATGAAGGATTAGACAAGTCAATAAAACATAATTATAAACTCAAGCTTCGGCCTCTTATCTTTAAAAAAAATCCCAGATATTTCTGGAAAAATCTGAAAATGTATTCTGCTACAACAAAAGGACTTATATTCTAACTTTGACACAAGAATTCTAAAATAGCATGGGAAATGTATTGCAGAAACCAAGGATGGAATGACACCATCACATAATTCAGATTTATGACATTTCACATGCTATCTGCAATGGTAAAATACAAATATATACAATACATAACATTGATCAAGTCACAGACAAAATATGCAAAAAATGCTGGAAACAAAAAGGAGAAGGGGCTATAAATACAAAGGTGTTCACGAGGAAAACAGGCAGATTTTTGTTTTCTGAAGAACATTTAGTGCTGGTTTCCAGGACACAGATTAAGCCTAGTCCTAGACTAAAAAGCATGTTTAGTAGAGATTTGACAATCTCCAGTCCTAGGGCCAATCTGTCCCCAGTATCTGCGATTCATCTTCTTGAACTTCTCGAAGTGGTAGTCATCAGTGGACTTCTCGTTGTTGGGCCTCTTGCGATGGTTGGGTGGTTCCACAGCTGGGACAGACGAGTGCAGATTGACAGTTAGCTTCTCTACTAGGTCAAAATATGTCAGCTAATATATAAACCTCTCTTCATCTCAGAAATACTGTGTTATGCTATCAGTATCAGCTGTTGATTCTCTTAAAACAGTGTGTGAATGTTTATATAGAGTACCAGTTAAAAGTTTGGAAAAACACCTAATCATTCCAGGGTTTTTCGTTATTTAAATGTTTTTTCTACATTGTAGAATAATAGTGAAGACATCAAAACTATGAAATAACACACATGGAATCATGTAGTAACCAAAAAAGTGTTAAACAAATCAAAATATATTTTATATATTTGAGATTCTTCAAAGTAGCCACCCTTTGCCTTGATGACAGCTTTGCACACTCTTGGCATTCTCTCAACCAGCTTCATGAGGTAGTCACCTGGAATGCATTTCAATTAACAGGTGTGCCTTGTTAAAAGTTAATTTGTGGAATTTCTTCCCTTAATGCGTTTGAGCCAATCAGTTGTGTTGTGACAAGGTAGGGGTGGTATACAGAAGATAGCCCTATTTGGTAAAAGACAAAGTCCATGTTATGGCAAGAACAGCTCAAATAAGCAAAGAGAAACAACAGTCCATCATTACTTTAAGACGTGAAGGTCAGTCAATCTGGAAAATTACAAGAACTTTGAAAGTTTCTTCAAGTGCAGTCGCAAAAACCATCAAGCGCTATAATGAAACTGGCTCTCATGAGGACCACCACAGGAAAGGAAGACCCAGAATTACCTCTGCTGCAGAGGATAAATTGCAGCCCAAATAAATGCTTCATGGAGTTCAAGTAACATACACATCTCATTATCAACTGTTCAGAGGAGACTGAATCAGGACTTCATGGTCGAATTTCTGCAAAGAAACCACTACTAAAGGACACCAATAATAAGAAGAGACTTGCTTGGGCCATGAGAAACATGAGCAATGGACATTAGACACAGTAGAGAGGGTGCGTACGGCCCAGTACATCACTGGGGCTAAGCTGCCTGCCATCCAGGACCTCTACACCAGGCGGTGTCAGAGGAAGGTCCTACAAATTGTCAAAGACCGCAGCCACCCCAGTCATAGACTGTTCTCTCTACTACCACATGGCAAGCGGTACCGGAGCGCCAAGTCTAAGACAAAAAGGCTTCTCAACAGTTTTTACCCCCAAGCCATAAGACTCCTGAACAGGTAATCAAATTGCTACCCAGACTATTTGCATTGTGTGCCCCCCCAACCCCCTCTTTTACGCTGCTGCTGCTCTCTGTTTATCATATATGCATAGTCACTTTATATATACATTCATGTACATACTGTACATGTACATACTACCTCAATCAGCCTGACTAACCGGTGTCTGAATGTAGCCTCGCTACTTTTATAGCCTCGCTACTGTATATAGCCTTGCTACTGTTATTTTTCACTGTATTTTTACTGTTGTTTTTATTTCTTTACTTACCTATTGTTCAACTAATACCTTTTTTGCACTGTAAGGTCTACACCTGTTGTATTCGGCACACGTGACAAATACACTTTGATTTGATACCGGTGGAAATCTGTTCTTTGGTCTGATGAGTCCAAATTTGAGGTTTTTGGTTCCAACCGCCATATCTTTGTGAGACGCAGAGTAGGTGAACGGATGATCTCAGCATGTGTGGTTCGCACAATGAAGCATGGAGGAGGAGGTGTAATGGAGGAGGTGTAATAGTGTGGGGGTGCTTTGCTGGTGACATTGTCTGTGATTTATTTAGAATTCAAGGCGACCTTAACCAGCATGGCAACCACAGCATTCTGCAGCGATATGCCATCCCATCTGGTTTGCGCTTAGTGGGACTATCATTTGTTTTTCAACAGGACGATAAAGCAACACACACCTCCAGGCTTTCTAAGGGATATTTGATCAAGAAGGAGAGTGATGGAGTTCTGCATCATATGACCTGGCCTCCAGAATCACCCGACCTCAACCCAATTGAGATGGTTTGGGATGAGTTGGACCGCAGAGTGAAGGAAAAGTAGTCAACAAGTGCTCAGCAAATGTGGGAACACCTTTAAGAATGTTGAAAAAGCATTCCAGGTGAATAGCTCATGAGGACAAAGATCGTCATTTTTGGAGAAATGTCCTCTGGTCTGATGAAACAACAATAGAACTGTTTGGCCATAAGGCATCCCGGAAATTGGAGTAGCAGTGGTTGAGTGTTTTAGCAGCGCGAGTACTACAGTCAATGTGTTGATAGAACTTCGGCAGACTTTTTCACAAATTTCCTTTGTTAAAATCCCCAGCTACAATAAATAGGATATGTGGTTTCCAGTTTGCATAAAGTCCAGTGAAGTTCTTTGAGGGCCGTTGTGGTATCGGCTTGAGGGGGGCTATACACGGCTGTGACTATAACCAAAGACAATTATCTTGGGAGATAATACGTCGGCATTTGATTGTGAGTTATTCTAGGTCGGGTAAACAAAAGCACTTGAGTTCCTGTATGTTATCACAATCGCACCATGAGTCGTTAATCATGAAACATACAATCCCGCACTTCTTCCCGGAGAGATATTTATTACTGTCTGCGCGATGACCTTAGAACCCAACTGGCTGGACGGACTCAGACAGTATATCCCGAGAGTGCCAAGGGCTATTTGACCGAGGCCTCCTCCATAAAGATGATGTTCTTTATCTTAGCACTGAGGAATAAGGGGGGTCTGTAACGGCTGTCGTCCTCCTCCTCGTCTGAGGAGGATAAGTTAGAAGGATCGGAGGACCAATGCGCAGCGTGGTAATTGTTCATCTTGTTTTAATAAAGGTGAACACTCAAAATAAAAAACAACAAAAGTGACAACCGAAACAGTTCTATTTGGTGCAGACACACAAAGACTAAAAACAACCACCCACAAAACCCAACACAAAACAGGCTACCTAAATATGGTTCCCAATCAGAGACAACACAAAACAACTGCCTCTGATTGAGAACCATATCAGGCCAAACACAGAAATAGGAAAACCTAGAAATACAAACATAGACTGCCCACCCCAACTCACGCCCTGACCATACAAAATAAAGACAAAACAAAGGAAATAAAGGTCAGAACGTGACAGGGTCAAACAAGATGTGCTTAAAGATAGTAATAGAAATAAACAAACACCAAAGCTGTTGTGCAAGGTTTTCAGTCACTGGATTTGTTGCGGTAAGATTATTGCCGACATTAATACAGTTTCAACAACTGCAAAATGCAAAAAAAACGAACTACCCCAAGCTCCAAAACCTGGGCACTACCACAGCCGCAGAAGCATTTTGAGACAACTCACTAAATGCCCAGGTCAACCTCGGGGTTCCCATTAAGCATTTTATTGGACAACATCTCCTCTGTCTTCTTGGTCCCGATGTTCTCTGGCAACTCGTACAAGAGGTCTTCTGTGTTCCTTCACCTTCAACTTTCTGTTCCTCCACTACCACCAAGCCCTTCTTCGGCTCTGTCTCAATGTACTTCATCCTAGCCAGGAGGACAGGGGGAGAGAAAATGCAAAAATATATAGCTTCAAGATATAGAACTTCAAAATTGTGACCAGTAGAGAAAATAGAAAAATACAGAACTTCGAATATATGTAACCTTAAAATTGTGACAGGGAGAGAACATGATAAAAATGTATAGCTTCAAAGTATTTAACTTCAAGATTGACAGGGAGAGAAAATGAGTCAGATCCAAGACATCGGTGAGATCTCAATGGACAGTAGTTGTGCTCTCTGAAGACATTGTTTAATTTGGTGCTTTCCCGATAATGTACATGTCAGCGTCCTTTAGCCAGCTGTAGCCCAAAGGCCGGCAGATCATGGAGATTGTCACGTCCTGACCATAGAGAGCCTTTATTTTCTATGTGGGGTTCTAGGTTTAATTTTCTGTGTTGGTGATTTGTATGATTCCCAATTAGAGGCAGCTGGTAATCATTGTCTCTAATAGTGGATCATATTTAAGTAGTGTTTGTTCCCACCTGTGTTTGTGGGATATTGAATTTTTGTATTTTGAGTTAGTGTATGTAGCACTTCTGTAGTCACGGTTCGTTGTTTGTTTCTTGTTTTGTTGTTTTTGCTAAGTTTCACTATTAATAAATTATGTGGAACTCAACATTCGTTGCGCCTTGGTCCGTCTCAACAAACGATCGTGACAGCGATATTGAGACGTTTCATCTTACTATCCAAAGGTAACGTATGCTGCTGGCTATATACTCGTATCCCCTGTGGACCGGTTCATACATAAAACGTTCTCCCTTCAGGCTGCAAAGGCGTCGATTTCCTCCTTAACTCGATTTAAATGCGAGAAGGCAGAAAAAAACAGGGGAAATATGCATACTTTATTTATGAACACTACTTTCCACAACCATGCTATTGTGGCTAATGTTACTTCCTAACATTGCATACAGGGATCACTGTAGACTATAAAATGAGGAATTAGAATAGTAGAATGGACATGATGAACCTTCTTATACAAGAGTTCTAAATGTAACAAGTACCGCTATTGTATCATATAACAGCACTCCAATAGCACTTTCCAAGAAAATAACAATTTAGATATTTATGGTATGTTTACATATATTATAGAGGATATTTATACAGAAATGGGTATGAAACCTATATAAACTGTATTTATAATTATTTGACAATTTTAGGTTGACAATAATTTCATTACACAATTTCTGATATCACATGCCTTACTTTAATTATGCCTTTACTGCCATTCATTCCAATTAGACTGGTTTGGATTTCTTCCTGACCAATACGGCTTCCATTTTCATCCCATTCTGGAACTTTGAGAGTTTATGACATAGCCCCTCTAGTAATTTATCCTAATATTGGGCGCATTTGAGTGGCTAAAGCAACCGACTAGACCAAAGTCGAGGAGTGAAGTCAGAGGAGGTAAATCTGCAATTGCCAAAAGTCAGACACAAATGCCCTTTTCCAACAGAAAAGCTCAGATCAATATGGCAGTGTTACAATTATTTATAATAGGTTTTCTTTAAAATGTCTAAAAAACATTTATCTAACACCCATTCACAAACTGAAATGATATGTGTGTACATTATACAATCAATTAGTGAGAGAGAGCCTCAATCTCATGTATTTATTCACTGTAAGCTACACATGGTTCTCGTTTCAATCCAGGGACGGTGTTATGGACGGGCCAGGCTACCGTATCTCCTTGCCCGTCCAAATAAGATATTGAAATATTTATCATTTATTTGACCGAGACGCACATGGACAGAAAGAAGCATCAATCTCAGTTTAAACATCCGAGCGAGCGAAAACAGCGCCCCACTGTCTCATTATGTGTAGCCCATGTATCTGATGCTGTCTGGACCAAAAGAGTATGACATGTCATACTATTTCTGGCCAGACCGCACCTGATACATGGGCTACATATTGAGGGGCGCTGTTTCACTCACTCGGATGCTTTCTCCAGTGACATAGTTTCAGCAGAGAGGAAGAGGCGAAGCGAGAGGGCTCACTCTCGCCAACATCTGTCCAGAATAAGACAATGCGTTTTTATGGGGATAATATGCTAACCTAAGCTTGTTGCCTGCCTTCCGGCCTTTGGGACAAAAACTCTCATTGTTAGGGTAGAGACATGAGCATCTTGTCATTATATACAGATCTCTGGTTTCACCCTTTTGCGAATTGAAGATGAAAGTTGGCAGGTGCACAGTTAGGATGCTGGATTGCCATAAATTAAATTGATGATTCGCCAAAATTATATAATTACTCCTGTCTAAATAAAATAATAAAAAGTTCACCAGGGAACATAACTTAGCCACAGAGGATCATTAGCCTATGCCTATTTGGGAAGCACACAATTTGGGTAGTGCGCGTGGCAATAGGTCTAGCTGATTGAGTTGCGTCTGTCATTGAAAAGCGTCTAAAATATGTGTGAAGATAATATGTGTCTTGAGTATAATATAAAGTTGCATCAAGAAGAAGAGGGCGATATGCTGCGTCTTAAGAAGAAGAGAGGGGGGGGGGGGGGTTATGGTACGTAATGTATGATTTCTGATTGTCTTAACTCCCCACTTACACCACTAATAAAATTCGCTTCTCAGTCATTTTTTCTTCACTTCACACAAGTCAACAAAGTCATTTTTTTTTTTATCCATTGCGAATGGATGTATTTGAAAAATCTTTCCAACACTCCAGTTACGGTGACCACATTTAAAATACCCAAATGCGGGACAACAGGAGGATTTTGCAGGACAGTGTAGCATACATTACGATTTTTGGGGGGCATCACTATAGCCTTCATGTATTTTGTTTCAATCCATGCACATTCTTTCGGTTGAGTTTTGGCTTAATATTTGTTTCTGTTATGCAGAATACTAATTAATCATTGTGATCTTCCAAGACATTGATTCAGCTTTGATCTAAATTTGACTAAACAAGCATCATTGTGAGAAGTGGCGGAGCAACAGAGAGAATAAAGTAGACGGCACGGGTCAAAATTTTGATTTATGACCCTATGTCCGGATGACGCGTACATCCCCAAATATGGGCATCCGGCCAGGACATCCTGTTCCTGTTGTCACGTGTTAGAGGGTGTGTTATTTTATATCTATATTGCATCTATTCCTTTGAAGTTGTCATAATGATTGATGTGTATTGACCTGGTTGAACTGGGGGGGATGTGTTTGAACATTTATTTATTGCCCTTAGGGTTGTTGTCTATGAAGTAGGAATGTCCGGGGGGGGGTTGTATTTGCAGCAGACGCATTATAAATAAAGCCCAGAACAAGACATGCGGCCCCAGAACACTAAACAAGATTTTAAAAATAAAACCCAGAACATTAAACAGAAAATGATGTCTCCTAGGCCAATTCTCGGGGTGCTATGCGTCTCTTGTCATGAACCCAATGACAAAAGCATTGAAGAAGTTTTGGGTGAGGCCCCTGAATGTTTTAAAGGAGTTTTGGGTACGAGTGAGGGACATATGTCTTACATATTCCAACCTGAGGATTCTGCGGTTAAGATATTCACAGACAGCGGCCCCAAACCCCTTTATCATGCAAAACCCGGGAGTTTTTCTCCTGCGCTGCGGATGAGAGAATGGCTTAAGATAAAGCTAGCGCTCTGTCAAATTGAACAGGCTTTGAGTGGTACAAGCCTGCCAGGATATGCAATGGAAGAACAGGTGTGCGGCCGCAGTGATCTGAAGGCCCTAAGAATCGCTTCAATGGCGTATAGCCCCGACTCCAAAGTGACAATTTTAGCATGTGAACAATTTGATAGTACAAATGCGACGAAGTCTGTCAGTTCATATGTATTTTCCAAAGCCTGCAAGGATGTAAACTTTTATATGCCAGTGTTTAGCTACCTTTACAGCCCCGGGGTTCCCCCCCCCCACATTCCACTGAAAAGGCAGCGCGCGAAATTCAAAAAATATTTTTTTGAAATATTTAACTTTCACACATTAACAAGTCCAATACAGCAAATGAAAGATAAACATCTTGTGAATCCAGCCAACATGTCCGATTTTTTAAATGTTTTACAGCGAAAACACCACGTATATTTATGTTAGCTCACCACCAAATACAAAAAAGCACAGACATTTCTTTCACAGCACAGGTAGCTTGCACAAAACCGACCAAATAGAGATAGAATTAGTCACTAACCAAGAAACAACTTCATCAGATGACAGTCTTATAACATGTTATACAATAAATCTATGTTTTGTTCGAAAAATGTGCATATTTCAGGTATAAATCATAGTTTTACATTGCAGCTACAATCACAAATAGCACCGAAGCAGCTAGAACAATTACAGAGACCAACGTGAAATACCTAAATACTCATCATAAAACATTTATGAAAAATACATGGTGTACAGCAAATGAAAGATAAACATCTTGTGAATCCAGCCAATATTTCAGATTTTTTAAGTGTTTTACAGCGAAAACACAATATAGCATTATATTAGCTTACCACAATAGCCAAAAACACAACCCATTTATCAGCAGCAAAAGTTAGCGATCGCTAACAGCAAAAGATATATAATTTTTCACTAATCTTGACAAGCTTCATCAGATGACAGTCCTATAACATCAGGTTATACAATACACTTCTGTTTTGTTCGAAAATGTGCATATTTAGAGCCGAAATCCGTGGTTATACATTGTGAAAACGTAGCAACTTTTTCCCAGAATCTCCGGATATATTTCTGACACTCACCTATTCTGACCAAATAACTCATCATAAACTTTACTAAAAAATACATGTTGTACAGCAAATGAAAGATACACTAGTTCTTAATGCAATCGCCGTGTTAGAATTCTAAAAATAACTTTAGTACGACATACAGCTTACGTTATAGCGAGACAGCGCCCAAAATCAGGGCGGAAAATAATACTAAACATTTTCGACAGAAATACGAAATAACATCATAAATGTTTCCTACATTTGCTGAGCTTCCATCAGAATATTGTACAAGGGGTCCTTTGTCCAGAATAATCGTTGTTTGGATTTAGAATGTCCTCTTCGTCTGTCGAATTAGCAACCAAAGCTAGCCAAGTGGCGCGAAGCTGTCCATCATCACCAAACGCAGAGAACGGAACACGCCAAAACTACCGATAAACTTTCAATAATCTGATAAAACTATATTGAAAAAACATACTTTACGATGATATTATCAGATTTATCAAATAAAATCAAAGCCGGAGATATTAGCCGTCTATAACGAAAGCTTTTCAGAAGGCAATCCAGAGTTCCTTCCCGCGCCTTCCTGAACAAAGGAAATTGGGGTCATGTCATTCCAAGAGCTCTCTTTTGACCTCAGATCAAGCTATACACCCCATTTCACCTCTCACTGCCTATGGACATCTAGTGGAAGGCGTATGAAGTGCATGTATAGCCATAGATTTGAAGCAAATTAATAGGAAGGCCCTGGAACAGAGCCTAGATTTCAGATTTTTCACTTCCAGGCAGGAAGTTTGCTGCAAAATTAGTTCTGTTTTACTCACAGATATAATTCAAACGGTTTTAGAAACGTGAGAGTGTTTTCTATCCAATAGTAATAATAATATGCATATTGTACGAGCAAGAATTGAGTACGAGGCAGTTTAATTTGGGAACGATTTATTACAAAGTGAAAACAGCGCCTCCATATCCCAAAGAGGTTGATTGATTATCCCATATTCATAACCATGATGAATAAGTATTTTCCAAAATCGTGAACAACGATTACGGCGCTGGCTGCATCTATCCTTAAGACATACCCAGGATCTACATGCCAGACGTTTGATCTATCCCTGGAGTCAAAACTTACGGAGCCTTGAAGGGGCGTGCGTGGGATATCCTGCGAGCCAGAGAGCCTGTCTTGACGCGGGAGAATTGGAGACGGATGCCGGTCAGGGCTAACCAGGCCCTTTATCTATAATAAATGAATAGTACAAATGTTTAATTAATTATAGCATGTTTTAAACTGTATGTACTAAAGATTTAGAATTAAATAAAGGAATTAAAAAATGTATCTCACCCTTTAACGAACGGAATCGATCGTTATCTCTCTCGCCCCGGTCTGTCGAGGAGAATAGGCATTTCTGGGAAAATGGTTATGTGCGTTTCAAAACAATGTCTTATTTTATATGAATACAGTCTTTCCTACAACGGCTTGTTATAAACATTAAAGGTTATTAACCTCTTGACGCTAAACGGACTATTTCTCAGGTCCAGATCGTAGAATATGCATATAATTTACAGATTAGGATAGAAAACACTCCAAAGTTTCCAAAACTGTCAAAATATTGTCTGTGGGTATAACAAAACTGATTCTGCAGGCAAAAACCTGAGGAAATCTAACCCGGAAGTGATTTCTATTTTTATATTTTTTATATGTGTTTCCTGGCCCGTCTTTCTTCCATTTAAAGGGGTATCAACCAGATTCTTTTTCCAATGGCTTCCTCAGGCTGTGACCAGGCTTTAGACATAGTTTCAGGCTTTTATTTTGAAAAATTTGCGAGAATTTTCAAAAGTATTCAGGTTTCCTCTGATTAGTTCCTGCGCGCGAGAGGGGTAGCTCTCCATTTTCTTTCTCTCTTTTATTGAATAGGTTACGGTCCGGTTGAAATATTATCGATTATGTTTGTTAAAAACAACCTGAGGATTGATTATAAAAAACATTTGACATGTTTCTACGAACATTACGGATACATTTTGGAATTTTCGTCGAACGGAACGAGGCTTTGGTTTTCTGAACATAACGCGCAACCCAAATGGTGTTTTTTTGTTATAAAAGTAATATTTATCGAACAAAAAGAACATTTGTTGTGTAACTGGGAGTCTCGTGAGTGCAAACATCCGAAGATTATCAAAGGTAATCGATTAATTTTATTCCTTTTCTGACTTTCGTGACCATGCTAATTTGGGGCTAGCTGTTGTAGCATTGATTGATACACTCACAAAAGCTTGGATTTCTTTAGCTGCAAAGCATATTTTCAAAATCTGACACGATAGGTGGATTAACAACAAGCTAAGCTGTGTTTTGGTATATTTCACTTGTGATTGCATGATTATAAATATTGTTAGTAATATTTTGCGCCCTACAATTCAGCGGTTGTTTAGGAAAATGATCCCGCTAAAGGGAAAGTATTATAAATATTTTTAGTAATATTTTTGAATCTGATACGTTTGGGAATTTTCTTCTGCCTTTCAGGACCGGAACGAGGCTGTAGTTTTCTGAACATAACGCGCAACCCAAATGGTGTTTTTTTGTTATAAAAGTAATATTTATCGAACAAAAATAAAACATTTATTGTGTAACTGGGAGTCTCGTGAGTGCAAAAATCCGAAGATTATCAAAGGTAAGCGATTAATTGTATTGCTTTTCTGACTTTCGTGACCATGCTAATTTGGGGCTAGCTGTTGTAGCATTGATTGATACACTCACAAAAGATTGGATTGCTTTCGCTGCAAAGCATATTTTCAAAATCTGACACGATAGGTGGATTAACAACAAGCTAAACTGTGTTTGCTATATTTCACTTATGATTATAAATATTGTTAGTAATATTTTGCGCCCTGCAATTCAGCGGTTGTTTAGGAAAATGATCCCGCTAAAGGGAAAGTACTGTCTGGCAATGATGTACAACTGTAGTCTAACAATGTTTATACATAAAACATCCGTGCATGTGTCATTATTGCGCAGTAAAATTGTTTTTGATTAATTATAAGATGTTTTAAAAAGGTCTGTACTAAATATTATGAATTAAATAAATGGTTTTAAAGAGGTATCTCACCGTTTAACAAAAGGAATATCACGCGCCATCTCTCTCCCAATCTGTCCCTGAGAAAAAAAGGCTTTCCGGAAAGAAGTGCGTGCGAGTGTATGTGTGTGTGTTTTAAAAACAAAAGGGGAGGGGTGTGTGTCTCTGCATGGGTCGTTTGAAACCAAAAAGATGTCCGTCTCTTCAATGGGTACTTTCGATTCATTTACAACACATGCCTTTCAAATACGTGTTTATCTCACCCCCAAGGACGTGGGGGGCTAAAAATTCAAACAACCCCAGGCAGAATATATCTTGTCTAGACAAACTCCTACGGTTTAAACCATATGTTATTTATAATCAGCCCATATACAAACGGCCCCCACCCAGGTCTATAAATTTATATCGGACACCCCCAGAGCTGCTAACCATGATGGTGTAGGAAATCAAACGGAAATCCTGCCAGACAGAATAGGTCAGACAACCACCTGTGGTTTTGGGGACTCTAAACATTCAGATATTATCTGGCCATATTCTGCATACGGGATACAGCCCGAAAAAACGTCACCCCCGATATGTAAGCTCATTACCGAATATCTCTCCTTTGAGCCAAGACCGCGGAGCGAGTGACAACAGATACTATCCCCTCTGCTTGAAAGGCATTAGCGCAACTCCAAACACCAGGCCAACAGCCCAGGAGAGTTATCAACCCAGAACAGCTAAAAGACCATCCTTGAATCCATCCTAATGGAGCTTTCTGAAGGTGAGTTAGTGAAAATAATGTATTAGATTTGGAGGCGGGGAATTGTTTGAATATTACTGATATTATTGTAATATTAAACCGGCGTGATATGTTTTTTTAAACGGGGGGCAATGATTTTTTAGGTAATATGTCAAATGCACGTATTCTTATAAGTTAAAATGTATATATATATAGGATAAATATATGTTAATATTATCTAACGTTTGTAGGGTATCCATCCTTTACGCAGTTGCTCAGAGGGTTAAATGATCTGGAACAGCCTTCGTTAGAAGGGGGTTCAGAGGAGCAAAACGCATGCAGCCAGTCCCCATCACATTATTGTAGACGTAAGTCCAATAATCACATACACAAAAATATTTATACATTAAAAAGAAAAAGTGTGCACCCTATTTTAACTTCTTTGATATAGGGGGCAGCAATTTCACTTTTGGATGAATTGCGTGCCCATAGTGAACTGCCTCCTACTCTGTCCCAGATACTAATATATGCATATTATTATTACTATTGGATAGAAAACAGTCTGAAGTTTCTAAAACCGTTTGAATGATGTCTGTGAGTATAACAGAACTCATATGGCAGGCAAAAACCTGAGAAAAAATCCAAACAGGAAGTGAGAATTCTGAGAATGGTCAATGTTAAAGTCATCGCCTATTCAATTCCCTGTAATATATGGATCTGTTTGCACTTCCTACGCCTTCCACTAGATGTCAACAGTCTGTAGAATGCTGAATGAAGCCTCTAGTGTGATGTGGGGCCAGATGGGAGGTTTCGGTCATTGGTCTGGCAAATTGCCAGTTCTTGGTCACGCACTTTCCTCATGATATCCATAACTTATACAGACATGAAGGAATGCTCCGGTTGGAACGTTATTGGATATATATGATAACAACATCCTGAAGATTGATTCTCTACTAAATTTGACCAGTTTATTCGACTTGTAATATAACTTTTTGAAGTTTTCGTCCGACGTTTGCCATTATCTGCGCGAGCGTTTGGACACGTGTACTACACATGTATCTTTCATCAAAGTTTATGATGAGTATTTCTGTTATTTGACGTGGCTCTCTGCAATTACTCTGGATATTTTGGAGGCATTTCTGAACATGGCGCCAATGTAAACCGAGATTTGTGGATATAAATATGCACATTATCGAACAAAACATAAATGTATTGTGTAACATGAGTGTCATCTGATGAAGATCATCAAAGGTTAGTGATTAATTTTATCTCTCTTCTGCTTTTTGTGACTACTATCTTTTGCTGGGAAAATGGCTGTGTTTTTCTGTGGCTATGTACTGAGCTAACATAATTGTTTGGTGTGCTTTCCCCGTAAATCCTTTTTGAAATCAGACATGTTGGCTGGATTCACAACATGTGTAGCTTTAATTTGGTGTCTTTCATGTGTGATTTCTTGAAAGATTGATTTTTATAGTAATATATTTGAATTTGGCGCGCTACATTTTTTCTGGACGCTACCGTCCCACCTATCCCATATCCTATACCGCTCGGTCGCATCCACAATGATATCTATTTTCCTGGACTTCCTCTCCACCTTGGCAGTGCCATTAATCACCATAGCTATATAGGCCACAAAGTCAATCTTCTTAACTTTTCAAATATCTTGGTCCTGCTGGTAAAAGGCAACCCCTGCAGCCTGTAGTGAAAGCCTACCCAGCACCATGGACTCTTTAGGAGCACCATTCGAACTCTCAACCCTGACGAACCTATGCGCCACTACCCCCAAAACCGGACATTACGTATTACTTACTCTGTTTTTGTATAAAGGGTCAAATGGGTGGCTACTTTGAAGAATCTCAAATATGTAACATATATTTTGATTTGTTTAACACTTTTTTTGGTTACTACATGATTCCATATGTGTTAATTCATAGTTATGATGTCTTCACTATTATTCTACAATGTAGAACATTTAAAAAATAATGAAAAACCCTGGAATGAGTAGGTGTGTCCAAACCTTTTGACTGGTACTGTACAAACGTATGTGGACACCCCTTCAAATTTGTGGATTCGGGTATTTCAGCCACACCCGTTGCTGACAGGTGTATGAAATCTAGCACACAGCCATGCAATCTCCATAGACAAACATTGGCAGTAGAATGGCCTTACTGAGGAGCTCATTTACTTTAAAGGTGGCACCTTCATTGGATGCCACCTTTCCAACAAGCTAGTTCGTTAAATTTCGCCCTGCTAGAGCTGCTCGGGCAACTGTAAGTCCTGTTATTGTGAAGCAGAAACATCTAGGAGCATCAGCAGCTCAGCCGCGAAGTGGTAGGCCACACAAACTCACAGAACGGGACTGCTGAAGCACGTTTTGCGTAAAAAGGTTCTGTCCTCGGTTGTAACACTTACCAAGTTCCGAACTGCCTCTGGAAGCAATGTCGGGACAAAAACTGTTCGTCAGGGGCTTCATGAAATGGGTTTCCATGGCCGAGCAGCCGCACGCAAGCCAAAGATCACCATGCGCAATGCCAAGCGTCGGCTGGAGTGGTGTAAAGTTCTCCGGCATTGGACTCTGAAACAGTGGAAAAGCATTCTCTGGAGTAATGAATCATGCTTCACCATCTGATGGACGAATCTAGGTTTGGCGGATGCCAGGAGAACGCTATCTGCCTGAATGCATAGTGCCAACTGTAATGTTAGGTAGAGGACGAATAATGATCTGGGGCTGTTTTTCATAGGTCGGGCTAGGGCCTTTAGTTCCAGTGAAGGAAAATCTTAATGCTACAGCATACAATGACTTTATAGATGATTCTGTGCTTAGGGAAGGCCCTTTCCTGTTTCAGCATGGCAATGCCCCCGTGCACCCCGTGCACAAAGCGAGGTCCATACAGAAATGGTTTGTCGAGATCGGTATGGAAGAACTTGACTGGCCTGCACAGAGCCATAACCTCAACCCCATCGAACACCTTTGGGGTGAATTGGAACACCTGAATGGAAGCAAGTCCCTGCAGCAATGTTCCAACATCTAGTGGAAAGCCTCTGGGAAGCCTTCTGGGAAAGCCTTCCCAGAAGAGTGGAGGCTGTTATAGCAGCAAAGGGGGGACCAACTCCATAGTAATGGCCATGATTTTGGAATGAGATGTTTGACGAGCAGGTGTCCACATACTTTTGGTAATGTACAGTTTTGTTTACTGAGGTTAGGAGATTGTACCGTCGAGGTGATTGAACTTTAGAATCGACAGTCAGTAACACCCGTAAGCAGTGGCGATTTTAGCAGGTATATCTTGGTGGGGCAAAAAATAAATGTGGGATGCATGCAGGCAAAGCCACTACACAACACTAACAATACATTAATTGCACGATACCACTGCTACACCTGGCTATCAGTGGAGCCTTGTCTGGCAGCGAAACATTTCATTCAGCCTCATTTACTGCCTTTTAAAAAAACATCGCAAAAATGGCTGACTTGCTTAAACAAATGTTTCTACTGACAATTGAAATGTACAAACTAGGGTAAAAGGGAACGGTGAGCGGATAAGAGGCAATCTGTAATTTCGATTAAGACATTGAGTGAGGTAGGACGGACGTAGTAAATATAACTATTTATTCAAAAAAATGTAAATGTACAGTGACAGATTTCAGGACATGGGCCGTACTTACAGTGTTCTCCCTGTACACCGAGTCAAAACCGTAGAATAAATAAAGGGGGCTTATAAGCAGACAATGAAAGCTCTTACAATATTCGCTGATTACATTTCTCAAAAACAACATAGGCTACATGTGCACCACCAAGTCAGAACAGTAGGCGAAATTAAGAGGTGAAAACATACCAAACAGCTACCGACAGCTTACTACACAACATACACTTAGTATTACTTTCTTAGCTACAGTATATATATCTCCATGGCATATTACATCCTTTATGCAGCAGGGTACAAGACATTTTTGGACTCACCTTGTTGTGCTGTGCTCACTTGAACAGGAAGGTGGCGCGGTGGTCCTTCGCAGGTAAATTTTGTCATCAAAGTCTCGCATTCTCTGGATTTATGGTGCTTTCAAGACAACTGGGAACTCGAGAAAAAAAGTTGAATCATGATGACGTCAGTGATCTTCAGGTTGTATCTCTAGAAAGAGGCCCGAGTTCCCGGTTTACTATTCCGAGTTGGATGAAAGTTCACAACATATTTTCCCAGTCGTAGCAAATTTTTCCCGAGTTCACAGTTTTCTTGAACCCACTAAAGTCAGATTTTGCAGTTTCGAGTTAACAGTTGTTTTGAGTGCGGCACAAATCATGTTTCATTGACAGCATGGCCAATGTTGAATGTTTATAATTTTAAACTAGGAAAAGAGACCCTTAATCTTAGACTTGGGACCAAACAGCCACTCTGAATAGCAGGCTAATGATTGCTTTGCAATGCTTGCAGTTAGCCACTGATTCCTTCCAAACCACTCATTGCTGAATTTGCGATTTCCAATTTGTTGTGTAATGTTTATGTCCAATGGCCGATGAGCACCGATACATTTTATCTACAGTGCGGCAAAAAAGTATTTAGTCAGCCACCAATTGTGCAAGTTCTCCCACTTAAAAAGATGAGAGAGGCCTGTAATTTTCATCATAGGTACACTTCAACTATGACAGACAAAATGAGGAAAAAAAATCCAGAAAATCACATTTTTATGAATTTATTTGCAAATTATGGTGGAAAATAAGTATTTTGTTACTTCCCTTGTTTTGGACCGCACTTGCCCAGAAATTTGTCACTCGTTCATCCCATGATGATTGTGTTTTTACATGCGCTACAGTCAGTTATGATTGCATGTCTACTTACATTGAATATATCATTATTAATATACGCCTACTGTACAATAGCAAATTAATTAGCTAAATAACGTTAGCCTGCCTAGCTGGAACTTCTGAAGAAGGAAACATTTTTATTTCTGCAATTTCCAAAAGCTAACCAAACAAAAACATTACTTTTACGAGATGTGTTTGTGCCGTCATGTGACTTAGTAGCACAATTTCTAACTTATTTACAGTCATTTTTACTTACACTTACTTGTATGTTGACTTCTCCATATTGACATTAAGGTTTTAAGTTTCGGCTGACTTTTCTTAGCGGATGTACAATCATCGCAAATTGAATTATGGGGAGTTTCAGGCCCCGAAGCCCCGACGTGAACACAATTGTACTCACAACTCAATCAAAAACGAGGGCTGAGGTGCTTATGTTGAGAACTTCCCTTGTTTGGCTAATCATTTGGACCAATGTCCAAGATGGTGACGGGGATTCCCCCAAGGGCATAAGGCTAGGATAAATGGAGGAGTGTGTGTATTTTATGAGTTTGAAACGCAGCCGTAGACTTGGTGGTGACGTAGTGTCCCCATGAGTGACAGAACACTGAGCCAATCATGGTGCAACGCTCCGTATTTTCTGTTGGCTTGCCCCACCACCACCACAGAAAGCACTGAGGTAAGCTGAAACACCTGCATTTTGGAGCTGCCTTACTCAAGAAAACAAAAAAGAGACCATGTTTGTATTTTTTTTTTTACATTGTTTGCAAACTGATATGTGACACGTATTAATGCCAAAATAACATGCAAAACAGGCAAGGCCAAAATGTTATTTTTTTTTTCTAAAAATGTGGGGTTCAAAGCCCCACCTGCCTGCCTGTGTCGCCACTGCCTGAAGGTTTTTACTAGGCTCACAGACTCATGGCTGAAAAGCCATTCAAGTTCCCTATGGGGGGTTATTCATGCCAGAATTAAGCCTCGTGAAGCTACTGATACCTCTCACCAAGTCACCTAACGTCTTCCTAGCGGCATAAAATAACGCCATGAATTAATATAGACTGTCAATGTAACATGTCACTTTGCGTGTAAGTTTATTATGAATGATCTTACCATGAACTCTTGAAAACGTCTACATGTGTTACGTGTTAGTTTAAGTGTCTGTTTAGTTCATCAATTTCATTTGTCGATTTAGCTAAAATAGGCCTATCACCTCAATGCAAAAATTATTAGGATAGTCGATATCGCAGCCACCATTAGATATGTGTGTGTAGATATGCGTATTTCTCGCATCAATACAAACACAAGGGCTTCTTGGTAGCCTAGTGGTTAGAGTGTTGGGCCAGTAACCAAAAAGTTGCTAGATTGAATCCCAAAACTGACAAACTTTTTTAAACGTTTTGCCTGAGCAAGGCAGTTAACCTGTTTAGGATGGGGGCGCTGTTGTGACTATTTATGCTAATCGTGTAATTTTTGAAACGGCTTCCCACAAAGTTCTTGATCGTACAATATGCATATTATTATTATTATTGGATAGAAAACAGTCTATAGTTTCTATAGGAGTTGAAATTTTGTCTCTAAGTGGAACAGAGCCCATTCTACAGCAATTTCCCTGACATGGAGTCAGATTTCAGAAATTTTGGCCACTGTTCTGGAGTCAGTTAAAAGGGCACTGTTATTGCTATGACTATACGGACACTGCTTACGTCTTCCCCTGGATGTCTTTACGTGATGACGATTTGAATGGGGTCGATTGCGCGTTCACAGGCACTATAAATTAAAAAACCCTGAGGCTAGTCACTCTTTTGGAGCTGCGTCATGCGCCTAGAGGACACCGACCCGCACCTGTTCCAAGCATTAGTGGAGGGAGTAATATTACTCTGGTCATGTTTCTACTCGTTATGGGAGTTAAAAACATCATAAGGTAGTTAATTTAAAGCGTTTTATAGCAATTTATATCCGTTTAGTGCGATTTTGGGACATTTATTTCTGAAACGCTGTGAATTGCTGGGCACGCTTCCAGTTCATCCCGAACGCAGTTGGCATTTCCACATGGCAAGAGGACAGCTTTCCACCAAAAGACGATTGGACCCAAGAAAGGATCCTTTGCCCAAGATACTGATGGAAGAACAGCTCAAAGTAGGACATTTTTATTATGATAAATCGTGTTTCTGTCGAAAAATGTTAGTGGCTTAGGACGCCATGTTTTTTGACGTAGCTTCGCTTGGCACAAGCTGTATTGAAAAGTAAGGATAATTTAAAAAATGTAATTCCGCGATTGTATTAAGAATTAAATTGTCTATCAATCCCTGTCCACCCTATATTTTTTAGTCACGTTTATGAGTATTTATGTATAAGAGTAGATCACTGTCTAAGTGGCGCACAGACATTTTCTGACCAGCTGAGCTACATTTCACATTGTCTAACCATGATTTTGGTGGCTAAATATAAACATTTTCGATCAAACTCTATATGGATTGTGTAATATGATGTTACAGGAGTGTCATCTGAAGAATTCTGAGAAGGTTAGTGAAAAAATTAATATATTTTGGCGATGTTTACTTTTATCGCTCACTTTGGCTAGAATCAATGCTGGGCTGCTATGTGCTATGTGCTATGCTAATATAACGATTTATTGTGTTTTCGCTGTAAGACACTTAGAAAATCTGAAATATTGTCTGTATTCACAGGATCTGTGTCTTTCGATTAGTGTATGCTGTGTATTTTTACGAAATGTTTGATGATTAGTAAGTAGGTAAACACGTTGCTCAATGTAGTTTTTCTAGTCCATTTGTGACGGTGGGTGCAATTGTAACCTATGCCATCTACCTGAAATATGCACTTTTTTCTAACAAAACCTATCCCATACCATAAATATGTTATCAGACTGTCATCTGATGAGTTTTTTTCTTGGTTAGGGGCTATAAATATCTTAGTTTAGCCGAATTGGTGATAGCTACTGGTGTTGGTGGACAAATAAAAGATGGTGGATTATGCTAATGTGTTTTTAGGTAATAGATGTACATCTTTACATATTGTGTCTTCCCTGTAAAACATTTTAAAAATCGGACATGTTGGCTGGATTCACAAGATCTGTGTCTTTCATTAGCTGTATTGGACTTTAATGTGTGAAAGTTAAATTTTTAAAAAAAAATTTTTTTTTTGAATTTCGCGGCACTGGTTTTTCAGTGGGGGTGGGGGGGGAGTGCCGCTAGCGGCACCCTCATCCTAGACAGGTTAATCCAATGTTCCCGGGCGACAAATATGTGGATTTCGATTAAGGCAGCCTCTGATTCAGAGGGGTTGGGTTAACTTCTTTGGGGTACCCCCCCTTCTTCTCAATTTCCGCCTAAAGACATACCCTAATCTAACTGCCTGTAGCTCAGGCCCAGAAGCAAGGATATGCATATTCTTGGTATCATTTGAAAGGAAACACTCTGAATTTTGTGGAAATGTGAATTGAATGTAGGAGAATATAACACAACAGATCTGGTAGAAGAAAATACAAGGAAATAAACATACATTTTCTGTTTTTTATTGTTGCTGCATCATCTTCCAAATGACCAAGAACAGCCAAACATACAGATAGGATGCTGGGGATGATTTGATTGAAGAACATAAGATGGCAGCAATAGCTGAGAAAAGTTTTAGACAGATAACTTCAAAAATGAGCGAGCTACATGACATTGAGCATGAAGTCACCCAGGTGTCCCACACAAATGTACCCAAGTGGCCGAATTGGTACAGTGATACATTTAGGAAGGAAAGAACTATATACAAAATACATAAATGCTATTCTAACACACCCCACCCAAAAATATATAAAATATATTTAAAAATAATAATAAACAAATAACAAGGGAAACTATTTACACATGTTCTATTTACAATATTGTGAAGAGCCTCAGTCCTCTACACAATATTGTGCTGGTGTCATGGCCCATAGCAGTCTCTTTCTGCTGTAAAGCAGAGGCTTACTGAACAGGTGGTGCAGGTGATGGGGCGTCTCCCTACTGTGCCCTTTTTGCCCTGAGGCACATTCATGCCTGCAGAGATGAATCTGGGCAGGTGAACACCACTGGTTGGAGCAGAAGGGACAGAAGGTGCTGCAGTGGACTTGGTGTAGCTAGCAAGCTCCTGGATGAGCAGCTCCCTGAAGGCTAGCTGTGAGATGGGGGGCTGTCCACAGCTCTTGGCCATTTCCTTCTGGAGGATGAAGGCATTCACCACAGCAATGTCAATGAAATGATAGAAAAATGTCTTGTACCATTTCATGGTCTTGTGGAGAACATTGTAGTATCCTATCAGCGCATCTGACAGGTCCACACCTCCCATGCCCTTGTTGTAGTCCTTCACAGTAGCTGGAATGGGGAAATTTTTTGTGGTCCATGCCCCGGTACCGTCCTTCACACGCCTGACGATGTGATCACCACTGAAGGACTTGTGGATAGTTGTGCACAGGACCACCTCTCTGGTATCCATCCACTTTACAAAGAGCAGGCCATCTTCACGAATCCATCGCATGGTACCCCGCTCAGCCCGCTTAGGCATGTCGTTCACCTTTGTTTTTAGAAATCCCACTCTCTTGGTCCGAATGGTGCCACAAGCCCACACATCCCGCTTCCTCAGCTCTGTAAACAGGGTAGGGCTTGTGTAGAAGTTGTCCACAAACAGTTTATAGCCCTTCCCCAGCAGTTGAAAATCCAATAACTCCATAACGGAATCATAACTCAGTCCATTACCGGTAGCAAAACTGTTTTTCCCCTCATAAACAAAAAAATTGCAAGTGTAGGCACACACAGAATCAGCCAAAACAAACAGTTTGTAACCATATTTGGTTGGTTTGTTACGCATGTATTGTTTGAGGCTCATTCTGGCCTTTGAGGCTACCATCCTCTCATCGATGGACAGGTTCTGGGCAGGCTGAAAATAGGTCTTGCAGGCCTCAACGATGTTGGGGTAGAGAGGTTTGATTTTGCAGAGCCTATCAAACCTTGGTGTGCCTCTCTTCTTGTCATTCTCCCCATCAACTTCTGAGTCACTGATGTGAAGCGCCCGTGAGATAGTCAGAAACCTTTTACAAGACATGACAGTCATGGGGAAAGGCAGTTGATAGAGAGCTGACGTTTTCCAGTAGTCCCTTAGAGTTTTCAACTTCACCAGCCCCATGTAAATGACCATTGAAAGGTAGCAGAAAAGGTCTGACATGGAAGACCTCTTGGAAGGCCTCTTTCTTTCCTGCCTGCTTCTTAGCCCCGTACTTATTGGTGTTCGACACCAAGGAATCAACAACTGACGAGGTGAAAAACAGTTGAAAAAGTTGAAGGGGGCTGTACTTTGCAGTCATGTTTAACCTCTAATTCCACACAATCCCGGATCCGGGAGCACCCCCATCAGTAAAAAAGCTGACTAGCATAGCCTAGCATAGCGTCACAAGTAAATACTAGCATCTAAATATCATTAAATCACAAGTCCAAGACACCAGATGAAAGATACACATCTTGTGAATCCAGCCATCATTTCTGATTTTTTAAATGTTTTACAGGGAAGACACAATATGTAAATCTATTAGCTAACCACGTTAGCAAAAGACACCACTTTTTTTACTGCACCATTTTTTTCCTGCATAGGTAGCTATCACAAATTCGACCAAATAAAGATATAAATAGCCACTAACCAAGAAACAACTTCATCAGATGACAGTCTGATAACATATTTATTGTATAGCATATGTTTTGTTAGAAAAATGTGCATATTTCAGGTATAAATCATAGTTTACCATTGCAGCCACCATCACAACTCTCACCAAAGCGACTAGAATAACTACAGAGAGCAACGTGAATTACCTAAATACTCATCATAAAACATTTCTGAAAAATACACAGCGTACAGCAAATGAAAGACAAAGATCTTGTGAATCCAGACAATATTTCAGATTTTTTAAGTGTTTTACAGCGAAAACACAATATAGCATTATATTAGCTTACTACAATAGGCAACCACATAGCAGCATTGATTCATGCACGTTAGCGATAGCGAATAAACCAGCAAAAGATATTACATTTTTGACTAACCTTCTCAAAACTTCATCAGATGACAGTCCTATAACATCATATTACACAATACATATAGAGTTTGTTCGAAAATGTGCATA
This sequence comes from Salvelinus alpinus, assembly GCF_045679555.1. Classification (NCBI taxonomy): domain Eukaryota; kingdom Metazoa; phylum Chordata; class Actinopteri; order Salmoniformes; family Salmonidae; genus Salvelinus; species Salvelinus alpinus. Next base: position 185,169 of record NC_092109.1, on the reverse strand, counting down.
TTTAGCGGCACAAATCGTGGTTATACAATGAGAAAAGTAGCCAGGCTGCCAACAATATGTCGGGAGAAATCTTGGGAGAGGCACCTAATCTAATCGATAACTAATCATAAACTTGACTAAAAAATACAGGTTGGACAGCAAATGAAAGATACATTAGTTCTTAATGCAATCGCTGTGTTAGATTTTTAAAATTAACGTTACTACGGCATACAGCGTGCGTTAAAGCGAGACCGCACCGAAATGAATGGCGGAATATGCATTTCACTTTTTTCAACAGAACAACGAATTAACATCTTAAATAGTTCTTACCTTTTGATGAGCTTCCATCAGAATCTTGGGCAAGGTGTCCTTAGTCCAAAAGAATCATTGCTTGGTTGTAGATTGTCCTCTTCAACGTTCGATTTAGCAGTAAACATTAGCCATGTGGCAAAGACGTGTCCGACTCACTAAAACGCAGGACGATTAAATATCCGAAAATCGCAATATACCGATATAAACTGATATAACTCTGTTTAATATAACAACATTATGATGTCTTTAACACCTATAACGAATAAAACATGACCGGATATATCTAAGGCCTATAACCGGAGCATTCTAGAGCCACAGCCAGATGTCCTTCCTGCGTCAGAGCGAAGTGAACAAAGACCGGACCCTACGTTCCCAGGCTATTTATAACCTCTCAGTTCTGCCTAGCAACCCCATTTCAACTCTCACTATTCGCTGACACCCAGGAGAAGACGTATGCAGTGCATCTCAACCAATAGAAGACAGGCAAATTAATAAACTGACCTGGGAACAGCTTGCAGATTTCAGCATTCTCACATCCTCATAGGAAAAGTGCTCCAACTCCTGTTCTGTTTCACTCACAGATATAATTCAAACGGTTTTAGAAACTACAGAGTGTTTTCTATCCAATAGTAATAATAATATGCATATTGTACGAGCAAGAATTGAGTACGAGGCAGTTTAATTTGGGAACGAAATTATTACAAAGTGCAAATAGTACCCCCTATTGAGAAGAAGCTAGTTGAGGTCCTGGCTGCCTTTTGGGTCTAAAAACAGGTGGATTTGGTTCCACATCATCTTCTAACACAGAGTGCCGACGGCTCTCTGGCCCTCTGTCTGCAGGTTTCTCTCTTCCCCACCTCCGCTTCTTTGTCACTGACTTCACACCTCTAGATGGCCGGGTAGGTGTGGAGCTGGAGACAGCAGGGGTCCGGCTGGATGAACCAGCTTCAGAGGGAGATGGACACCTAGACATTGGCGGCTCTTAATCAGAATCACTGCCACTGTGAAAGATTTAAAAAATCAGTAACAATACTTTCACGTATGAGCCCTGTATCAACATGTAAAATAAACAGATATATATAGAGTACAGGGAACATAATCACAATGGTGAAGTGCTGTTCCATTCCATGTTTATGTAAAATAAATGTAAAATATATATAACACACACACACACACACACACACACACACACACACACACACACACACACACACACACACACACACACACACACACACACACACACACACACACACACACACACACAGTATAGCCAATGTGTACTTTACACATTTCATTACAGATGATATATTTATATATTGCAAATAAAATAAGAAAATCCCCCCCCAAAAATCTCAAATGAATAATATTTGATATTATTAATTTCAAACAACGCCATTAGCATTAGAACTTACCAGTCCAGCATGGCATCCTCGCCGTGCAGAAACATGTCTTCCGCCTGGGAGTCAAAACTTGCTTCGCTGAAAGATTCATCTTCCTGAAGCAACTCGGTCTCGCTTTCTCTATCAATTTCCTCTATAATTTGGATTAAATATGTATAACTAGACTTTGTTTTAGTTTTTCCTGATTTATTCGCCATAATTTAAATATATAAACTTGCTGAAAATGCTATTGACTATGTACTGCTATGCGTAACACTCGTGGCTCCGTCAAGTAGGATTTGCAATGGCGAATGAACCTCTTTTACGCCAGAGTTTACGACAAAGGCTGGTTTTCGAGATTTGAATATGATCAGTGGTCATTGGGCCAAAATACAGTCAATCAACGATAGACCGGTCCTACCATTGGTGCGCAATGAGGTCATTGATTGGTGTCTTCAAATCGGTTTGTTTCGGTCAATACGTCCCGGGAAAAGAACCATCAAGTATGGTTGTGTTAGTAACAACCAGAGGATTGCAATGAAACCAACCATGACTGGATAAACGTTTGTTTAGTGTGTGTAATTACCACGAACGCTTCGTCCAAAGTTGAATGAGACGGAAATCACGATGCAAGCGGTTTACAAATGTTTCGTGTTAGGCTATAAAAATGTATTTTATCAAACAAAACGAACATTCACTGTGTAGTTAGGACACTTGGCATTGCCACCAGAGGAAGATCTTCAAAGGTAAGCGATTTATTTTATTGTTATTTCTGACTTTTGTGACGCTAATGCTTGGTTGGAAAATGCTAGTAATACTTGTGTGTGCGGGGCGCTGTCCTCAGAAAATCGAATGGTTTGCTTTCGCAGTAAAACCTTTTTGAAATCTGACACAGCGGCTGGATTAATAAGACGTTCATCTTTTAAATGATGTAAAATACATGTATTTACAAGAATGTTTAATATAACGAATGATGTATTTAGAATGTTAGCGCTCTGCTGTTTCACCGGATGTTGGCATGGTGGGACGTTAGCGTCTCACCTACCCTAGAAAAGTTAAATGCAGAAGACACATTTCAGTTGAATGCATTCAGTTGTACAACTGACTAGGTATCCCCCTTTCCTTTTCTTTGTTGGAGGTAGCCTAGAGCTGCGGTCTAAACACTTAAAAGACACACCCTCGTCCACTTACCCTCGCCTTATGCCCTTCAGGGAATCCCCGTCGCCATCTTGGAGGGTGGTCCAAATGATTAGCCAAGCAAGGGAAGTTTGCAACCTCAGCCCTAGTTTTCAGTTGGCTTTGCGAGTGTACAATTATGTTCACTCCAGAGCCTGAAACTCCCCCTAATTCAATTTGTGACGATTGTACATCCGCTAAGAAAAGTCAGCGAAAACTTAAAAACATCAATTTTTATTTAACCTTAGTTTAACTAGGCAAGTCAGTTAAGAACAAAGTCTTATTTACATTGACAGCCTAGGAACAGTGGGTTAACTGCCTTGTTCAGGGGCAGAACAACAGATTTATACCTTTATTTATACCTTTTCAGCACGGGGATTCGACCTAGCAACCTTTCGGTTACTGACCCAACGATCTAAGCACTAGGCTACCTGCCACCCAGGGTGAAGCCAACATACAAGTGTAAGTAAAAACGAATGCAAATAAGTAAAGAATTTTGCTACTACGTAAAAAGTAAATGTGTTTATGGAAATTGTCGAAATAAAACATTTCCCTTCAGAGGTTCCAGCTAGGCAGGCTAATGTTAGTTAGCTAAATAATTTGCTAGCTATCATACAGTAGGCATATATTAATAATTATATTGTAAGGACCCTGGGTTTATAAGCGCGGAAATCTACTCTGCCGCTCGAGCATGCTTTTGCGGCACAGTCGATAGCGCGCCGGACCTCGGGCTAGATGGTCGAGGGTTCGAGACCTGCTCCCTGCTGTTTCATTACAATATATTTAATATAAGTACACATGGACTCATAATTGAATGTAGCGCATATAAAGGACCCACAAGCCACAGGCTTGGCTGAAAACACAATCATTGTGGGATGAACGAGTGACGAATTTCCGGCCAAGGGTGGTCCATTTAAAAATCATTCCTTCCTTCCTTCCTCGCCCTGCAAGTGTACACTCGCCAGACGTCATCAGAAGTGTCCACTAAATGTGTGGGTTGAGGGGAGCCTAGGTCTCTAGTGGTGCATTCAAAACATCTCGAAAGTCGGCAATCTCTGACTTCCGACTTCAGTGAGTTGTAGACAACTGGGGAATCTGAAAAAAAACGAGCTCAGACTGGGATTTTTATTTTGTTTTGAACAGTCATCCAACTCGGAATCTCTAGCATCTTTCTCTGACCTGAAAATCACTGATGTCATGATTTGATCTCGTTTCCCCCCCCACTTCCCAGTTTACCGGATTAACAGACACAATCACTGTCACCATGCAATCCTTCGTCTATACATTTCTGTGGATGTTTTCTAATTAAAAGCAGGGTTCGAATTGAGGCGGTATGTGAGGATATAGGCCTTGTTTTAGAGACGTGCACAAAGCATGTTTGCTTAGCCATGGTAAAATCAACGGTCCAGATTTTAAAAATCGATCTAGGCTATAACAATGATTAACTCCACTATTATTCTCGCAGTCTACTAGCCTATCGAAGGTCTTGCGCAGTCTAAACATTACAGGAAAATGGCGTCGGTTTATTAAATTCTCTGCAATCTATGCCTAATGCAAAATACCAAAAAGTTAGAATCGGTATGAGTCTATGCATCGACCAAACAGTTTAACAGGTAAAAGAATATATCATTCTGGAGAATCCCATTGAATCAGGCTATTCATTTCAGTGCAGTTGCGTTCTTACGCATATCCTTAGACTAAACGGAACCGAAAACACTCCAGCCTGTTTGGATCACAGATCACATTTAAACTGTTTGTCATTTATTTAGCCCACAATTGCCTAGATTTGATACACATGAAGACCTATATTTAATCTGGAATTGACAAACAAAAGCCTGACTAGGATCCCGACTTTCCCCCACGTCATATTTATTACCAATTAAGCTAAATGTAATCCTATTCATTTGCATAGGCTAACCATTGCAATTAATGCTATTTACCATCTGCTTTTTATGAATAAACGGGCATCAGGGTAAACATAATATAATTTCAATGCCCCCCACACACATTAATGTTACTTACCTTACAGATCACATAGTGAGCTAATTTCCACTCCATGCATATGCAAATACATTTTATTCATACACTGGCTTGTCTGGCTGGCATGTTTTCATTTTAAACAGGCATTCCCTTAACTACACTGAAATAATTTTAGTCCCCAATTATGATTTAAAAAAATCATAGCTCATTAGTGCACCCATGTGGTTGAATATATATTAATTGTATGTCTCATACAATTAATAATGTTGAACTAACAAATATCATCAAGGGATACGTTACAATTTACAATAACAAACACCTTATGAAACACCTGTGAAAACCAATCTAGCAATATTTCAGATTTAAATACATAACCATTGTTTTGGTACTTGTGTCAATTTACTTTCAGATTTTTTTGTACACTCACATGGCAATTATAGACTGAAATACAGAATTCTGGTGTGTGGTTTAGAGAGGAGGTGGGTATTGTGCGGATGGGAGGTTCTGCCTGTCACTTATTTTTCAATAGGTAGTGGACTAGAAAGAGGGAAACTGCAAAGTCCAGGCGCTGCTGCCCTCTTTGTTCTGAGTGTTTGCAGTGCTACTGTTTTTAGCTGATCTGTGCAGCTCACATTACGTGCCCAGTATGATAGTTTTCTTGCTTATTCTTAGCAGACAATGACAACATGACAATAACAGTAGCTGAGGTAATGAAAAGTTGGAAGGTGGTTGGTAATGGAGGACATCAGGTGGATCCATGTCTGGGTGTTAGGCAGAACACCTAAGTCCTGGAGAACAGGAGCAGAGTAAAGGGAACAGGGTATGAGACAGATGTAAACAAGCAAACACACATGTTAAATGATTATCAGGTATGGAAAAATACAGTTCTTGAATGATTTAATTTAAATGTTTGATTAGACATGCAATAATGTTAATGGCAGACAAAAGAAAGGATACCCGTCTAATTTTTGATGTCAGTGGGGTTGGTAAGGGGTGGTCCCTGGAAAAGATAGAGAGATGAGTTGGGAGAAACTCCAGGGTGGTGTCACCGGAGTCATACACCTTAAAACAGTACCTACCTAGAAGTGGCGGTTGCTTATCGTGACCCAGTGGTTAGCCTTGAGATTTACTATTTGGAGAAACCCCTTGGCCAGTGTTGGTACTGCTGACAGCATGGCGATGCCGCCCACCATGAGACAGCAAATGCAAATAGTTATCTGAGATTTTTATATTCACCTTAACGGATGTTGACCCCAGCTAGAAGCGAAATAGCACCAAGCTTTCCCGGGTCTCTCCTTCCTTTCATCCTTCTTCCAAGCCAAGTCATTCGCCCAGTCAAAGCACTTGGTCCCCTTGATTCTTCTCAGGTGGATCTCCTCCTTCTCATGCGCCCTTTCCATGTTCAGTCTCACCTTGATTGAGAATAGAAATAAATGCAATTATACTTCAAATTATTACAAATACATCTCATATATCTCTTGGAAGGCCAGAAAATTAATTAACAGCAGATAATAATTTTTACCTGGTCAAAAACCTCCACATCCTTCTCAGTCCGTGCCTGAAGGTGGTCTTCGAAGGAGTTCTGATATGGTTTGACAACTTCCACCACATCAGGTGGTGTACCAGTGACCTCAAAGTACGTTATACAAAACAGCAAAAGAAAAACACTAAGTCAATCAAAAAAAAGTATACTACAGTATATACAATACTGTTATATACAATTGCACTGTTTACGTCAGTTAACTGCTGTGGTTCCCCTCCATATAGCAGGCGATATAGGAGGCCTGGACACTGCCGTGTTGTGTGCAAAGATAATTACCTTCAGATTGTCCTCCCACCATTCCTGGTACCCGTCAAAAGACTTGCCCATGGCAGTCCCGTTGGTCCGTTCTTCCAAACGTAGAGTCACCATACATCTACACATTCACATTATATATAACTCACTATACTATCAGTGTCAATTTCGAAAAAAATCTAAATTACTGGACACCTATGCAAAACAATGCTAAAACCATTACATTAAGATGACAGACTAAAACCAACTACGGTAGGCTAGAGCTAACTACTACAGCGCTTAGCCAAGCTAAATTTGGTTAGCATCAAGTTAGCGAACTGTTAAACGCTATTTTCGTACAAATATTAACCATTTTGGGCTCCATTCCAGAGGGCTCTACATGGAACCAAAAAGTTTTCTCCTTTGGTGATAGCCAAAGAACCCTGTTGGAACCCCTTTCTCAAAGAGTGTACTCAACAAGTTTAGCCTGTTAAGTTTACACCATTCCATTCTGTACTCAAACATCTGCCTGGTATTCAAGATAACATGCAACATAGCACCACCACCTTTGAAGATATTTGTCAACCTCTGCTCAGACTTAAATCGCAGTGTTCCAAGAACCTCCACCAGGGGTGACTATAGTATACTCAAACGGACAAAAAGGAGACACAAGAGGCACCCCACACTCATTTTAGATCCCAAGGGGTCTTTATTTTCATATTGTATGCTCTCACCACTGTCTTACTTGGAACTCCACACACACACACACACACACACACACACACACACACACACACACACACACACACACACACACACACACACACACACACACACACACACACACACACACACACACACACACACACAATAGCATCTTGCTTACATTTATCACATTTTAGGCATCCAGCTGAGGCCTTGGATGGATCATGTTACACTGAGATGGCACAGGGGTATGTGTACAGTCATTTTTAGTATGGTGGCAAAGTAGTTGAACAGGAGAAGAGGATGTGGTTACTTGTGGAGGGAGAACAGTAAGGGTGGTGGGTTGAGCACCTGCCAGGAAGCTGATTGGTTGCTCTGGCTAATCACATCTTGACTAAAAGAAAGAGATTTAGAAATTAGTTCGACATTGCCTTAGTTCAACAGCTGAAAAGCCGTCATTAACATACTCCCAGAGATAGCAATATATTTAGTATTCACTGAATAAAGTAGCCTGCCCATCCCCTTTTTCAATTGTATTCATCCATTAAATAAATGATACCATAGCACATTCAATTACATTATTATTGTAGACTATAGAGTACTCCTGTATCTACCTTGTACAATAACGTAATCATTGAATGAAATAGCATACCCATTCACATTTAAATTGATCAATTAGATAAATAATACTAGCACATACAGTTTCATTGTTGTAGAATAGGCTACCACTGTATCCACACCATGGACCCCAGGAGTGCAAATGGGGATCCATAATAAATACAAATATTAGGATACCGTTGTGATATTGTTAGGCATGATTTTACGTCTTCGATCGAAGTTACATGTTGTACCCAGTTTCCCTTCTTCAGTGAAAAGTAGTTATTTAATTTACAATTGAATGCATCCATTAAATAAATAATCCAACACATCAAAGTACGTTATTGTACACTAGCCTACTCCGCTATCGACAGTAAATAATATTGCCTACGTGCTTTCGACAATACGTTATCAACCACATTTTCCTTAACACTGTAGACCTAAATATTTCCTAACGATATCGCAACTTAAATATAGCCTACTTACTCCTCAATTGGATCAAGGACATCTTGGTAATTATTTTCATCGTCTCTAATAAGGAAATGATCTGGGCCAGATACTCGAAAATCGCTTCTGCCACTTGTAAAAAAAAATAAACAAATGAATGTCTATGTTGCCGCCTAGCTCTCAAATAACGTGCCAGTCTCTCTCTATGAACGGTCACTGCTATCCGGATTCCTTGGGACGTCCTCACCCTGACCCTAAACTTAACCATTTTACACTTGATAGAGATAGGGACATCCCAAGGAATCCGAATAGCACGGATCCTCTGGAAAAGTCTATGAACTGCTCTATTCGACTGAAGGGACATCCCAAGGATCCTAAATAGCACCTATGAACTCCTCTGAAAGCCGTGGACACAACTCTTATTGGTTGTCTGATGTGGACCAGGTAACAACACAGTCTGTGATTGGCTAACAACATTTAGATCTGTATACAGCGAGATAAGATGACATACCATGCCATGAGGTGTTGAGGGAAAGACAGATGATCTATTATCTATCTCACTTGCTTTGGCAATGTTAACACATGTTTCCCATGCCAATAAAGCCCCTTGAATTGAATTGAATTGATCTATAGATTGGGCATAATCTTTTCTAGGCCATTAGCGATAAGCGGAAATACACAAGCCGTAGGCTACACTATAGTTCAAGGTGGCTACAACGGAATGTCTGCTTGCACCGGAAAAAAATGTAAATTTCTAACATTTATGGTTGAGATTTAATTAATATAACTATAAACTATGCACATTATGACTTTCATTAACACGCGATGCAGGCGTCACACAGGCGATAGTAACGCTTTGAACACACCGACTGTGTTTTTGCGTTTTGGGACACCGGAAGTTATTTAATTTGGAATGCTGCGTTTGCCTTGCAGCATTGCGTAGCAGAGGCAGTTGCAGTGCTTAATCGAACATATGCATCAATTTGTATGCGTAGACATCACAGAAAGTAACAAAATGTGAATGTTGAATTTTTGTTGCACACATATCCAGTACATTTTGGGGGGGGGGATTACATAATAAAACAGTTTGAGTGCATAATTTCTTTACATATTTCATTCATTTATTTGCCAAGTAGCATACATAACAATTTATTGTGAGAGCCTATAATATAATGTCCCTCCAAAATGCATCGTTTTTGAGGGAAATGCAATAATAAATAGTCAAGAAAGCAGAGACTAGGCTCTTTCAACAATGAGACCAATGCTGAGGAAGGTGGTTTTGATCGCGTTGTTGGGCTGGGACCAGCCGTGTAACACGGAACCCAAACCGGTTGCGTGCATGCGCCATCGTGCATACATTTATTTTGTCCCCACACACCAAACGTGATCATGACACGCAGGTTAAAATATCAAAACAAACTCTGAACCAATTACATTAATTTGGGGACAGGTCAAAAAGCATTAAACATTTATGTCAATTTAGCTAGCTAGCTTGCACTTGCTAGCTAATTTGTCCTATTTAGCTAGCTTGCTGTTACTAACTAATTTGTCCAGGGATATAAACATTGAGTGGTTATTTTATACTGAAATGCACAAGGTTCTCTACTACGACAATTAATCTAAACATAAAACGGTCAACCGAATCGTTGACTGTTCTGACATCGCCTGGTGTTGGTAAATATAATTCCGGCAAAGCATGTATTTGTTGTCATCCTTAATGTCTGATGCTAGTCTGGAGAGGAAAACAGGGCCTTCAAGTTTGCAACAGAGCTGTTATTTCGGTGGCTCTGTGGCCAAACCAAAGTGCAGAAAAATGTTGTCTCGTCTTTGATTTCATTCTGAAACAATATGCCTATGTTGGCTGATATGCGGTAGCTAGATGATTAATTAATTGATCATCAATTTCTAGAATGCGTAAGGAATGTCAGGCAGTTAGCTACAGGGTTGACGTTCTATGACTTCAATCACTTTCTGACTTCACCCGTTTTGATTTGAACAAAATCTTTTTCATGCATGTTTGCCCGGCCATGGTAATAGTGGTCAGAAAGTGACTTTTTGGACCGGAATGCCAAAACATTCATGAGTTAGAGATGCTCAAAGTTGACCCATTTTGGTAGCTACAGATTGTACACTAAACATAAAACGGTCAACCCGAATCGTTTCTAGTCATCTCTCCTAGGCTTTTTCTTCTCTGGACTTTATATTGCAATTGGCAACTTTCATAAATTAGGTGCATTAATGCCACCAACCTCGTTCGTCTTTTAGTCACCCACGTGGGTATAACCAATGAGGAGAAGCAGATGACCTGCTTCTATAAACCAATGAGGAGACGGGAGAGGCAGGACTTGCAGCGCGATCTGCGTCACAAATAAAACTGACTTCTATTTTAGCGCTTGGCAACACAGACATTCATTGGCGTGCGCGAGCAGTGTGGGAGCAATAATTTACTAATATAGATTTCTACATTTATTTTGCAACGAACGCAATGCGAGCGGTGTAGTCAGCCTGTAAGGCGTTCGTAACATGTCATGTCAGGTGGTACCGTTGCTTAGGCTTATATATGTCCCTTATCACCCCCCATAGTTCCTGTTCTGCTGACATTGTGCATTAACAACACTGACGTAAAACCAATCTGTACGACGGCAGCACCAGCAGCTAACAGTAGTACAATCACTAGTTAGACGTTAACTTACTGTTTGCCTATCTTTAACCGAAGTTTTCCCGTAAATGAACTGTTCTGACATCGCCTGGTGTTGGTAAATATAATTCCGGCAAAGCATGTATTTGTTGTCATCCTTAATGTCTGATGCTAGTCTGGAGAGGAAAACAGGGCCTTCAAGTTTGCAACAGAGCTGTTATTTCGGTGGCTCTGTGGCCAAACCAAAGTGCAGAAAAATGTTGTCTCGTCTTTGATTTCATTCTGAAACAATATGCCTATGTTGGCTGATATGCGGTAGCTAGATGATGAATTAATTGATCATCAATTTCTAGAATGCGTAAGGAATGTCAGGCAGGTAGCTACAGGGTTGACGTTCTATGACTTCAATCACTTTCTGACTTCACCCGTTTTGATTTGAACAAAATCTTTTTCATGCATGTTTGCCCGGCCATGGTAATAGTGGTCAGAAAGTGACTTTTTGGACCGGAATGCCAAAACATTCATGAGTTAGAGATGCTCAAAGTTGACCCATTTTGGTAGCTACAGATTGTACACTAGCCCAATAATGGACTAAAGGAGGCTGACTTTACTCCTTATAGTCCAAGGACCTTTCATAAAGCGAATTGGCTCTCAGTCAAATACTCCTCCGTGAATCGATTCTCAAGTGCTAATTACCGTACGGTTCTAGAAACATAATGGACACTATTTTCATATTACATCAAAATAATTTCACAAATGCAAAATATACACTTATTGTATACTGTTTTAACACAGTTGCTGCCAATAGTATTTTTTCAGCGACATCATTGTTGTGGCGTCCGTCTTCTGTTTACACACAGGTGTTCGGAGACGCAGATAACTAATTAGCACATGCCAACTGTCCGTCTGTTGTCGTAAACAACCGAGGTAATATGGCCATGTGGGAACCCTAAACATCTTTAGCAATATGAACGGGCAAATTGTATGCCAGATAATGTGACATAAACCAATTTTATAGATATATATATATACACACACACACACACACACACACACACACACACACACACACTAGATGACTAATAGGGGGCGATGGGTTGAATCCACCGTGCCTCCAGCTTGGCACACCCTCACCGTCGTAAAACAATATTTTGGAAGCTATAGCAATGCATTTATTAATGTCTACATCTGTTTTTTGCCAAATGTATTATATTACAGACACCTTAATACATACTTTTAAATTATATTATGTCAGTGTAACAGTTTAACTTTAGTCCGTCCCCTCGCCCCGACGCGAACCAGGGACCCTCTGCACACATCAACAACAGTCACCCACTAAGCATCGTTACCCATCGCTCCACAAAAGCCGCAGCCCTTGCAGAGCAAGGGGAACCACTACTTCAAGGTCTCAGAGCAAGTGACGTCACTGACTGAAAGGCTATTAGCGCGCACCACCGCCAACTTGATAGCCATTTCACATCGGTTACGCTCACCTCCCTTTCCGCAGCAACCAGTGATCCGGGTCACAGCACCAATGTAACAGTTTAACTTTAGTCCGTCCCCTCGCCCCGACGCGAACCAGGGACCCTCTGCACACATCAACAACAGTCACCCACCAAGCATCGTTACCCATCGCTCCACAAAAGCCGCGGCCCTTGCAGAGCAAGGGGAACCACTACTTCAAGGTCTCAGAGCAAGTGACGTCACTGACTGAAAGGCTATTAGCGCGCACCACCGCTAACTTGATAGCCATTTCACATCAGTTACACTAGCTAAAAACGTTTTTTTTTTTTATAAAAACATTATCCTTACAAGTGTAATTTTTTTATATTACTAATGTTACTTAAATACATGTAATTTTGTCCTAAACATTTAATTGAAATACTGTTCCATTAATTCCATTAATTTCTATGGAGGACTGCTCCTACTTGGAAGTGGCATAATGGCCGACCGGTGGCTTCAAAGCCTCTCAATGGCCAATACATAGCATCTACAATCCCAGGGTTTATATACAGCATTGGATAAACTAAGATATTTGGTGTCCATTACAGGAAAGCCCCATACGAACCGCCGCCATAGATTTTTCATCTAACATGTTCTTGGCTATACTCGATTCGGTGAAAAAAAGTGTCTTAGAAATGTCAGTTTCCAGTTGCAGGTGGTTCGACAAAAAACAAATTCAGAAAGATATTCAACCCATGTTTTGTGTTAAACGACTAGTTCCTGCAAAGATAATGGGAAATGCTAGATGTGCGGCAGCTAAGATGGCGAGAATCTCCTCACTCGGAAACAAAACATGGATTTATCTTTCTGGTTGAGTTTTAGTTTAATATCAAACTTGAGTTTGATATCATTTGAAAGTTTACAAACTATTCTATGTTTCCTTGAAATATCTATATTTTTTTGTTATTTAACCTTTGACATCAATTATCATTTTCTTTACTCACAAATGTTGTATTTTAGCCCTATTTTACATCAGCTCAGGTGTTTGTGTTGTGCCCGTCATCAGACACAGCATACTCTTGAATACAGGATGGGTGTTATTTCAATCATTGAAATGTTATTCATAGATTGGACCTATCCCTTCAGACCACTGCAATTTCGCTGGTGCACCATTAACTTTTAAATTGAATTAAAACGTCCAATTACTACCAGAAAGATAGCCGCCCATCCACCCACCATTGAATGTAAACTTGAATGGTAATGTCTATTCAATTATCAATATTTCAATAGGTTACCTATGGAAGATTGTCAGTTTAATGTATAACAATTGATATTTCATTGCAAGTGAACATACTCTGATGTATGGACCTCCTATCTTTGTGGTACTATTTCAAAAATGTACGTTAAAAGTAAAAAAATAAATAATAATAATAATTACAATGTCAATCAGAAAATAGTTGGACAACCCTGTTTGTAAGCTTTCAAATTATATATTTGCCAGTGATTAATACTTTGAGCACCTCAATCTCTTGCATGTTTTAGTATTCAGGTCCAAAAAGTCACTTTCTGACCACTTCTACCATGGGCAAACATGTATGGAAGGTTTCTTTCAAATTTAAAGGGGTGCAGTCAGAAAGTGATTGAAATCATATGGAACAACCCAACAGCGAGTTGTTGCATTGTTCCATATGATTTCAAGTTCAAAGCTTTGTTTGAGTGAGTAGAGTAGCCGGCTAGCTAAATCAAAGAGCTTCATTGTTAGCTGAATTCCCTCCAATCATGAATTCTCCATACATTTTGTAATAGCAGACACACACGTTGATTGAAGTGTAACTGCTTGTAGCCTTTGACTGTCAGCTTGCTTCCATTTCATGTTTTACCTGCCCATACAAAATGTCATGGATTAATATCTTTTTGTTTATTATTTGATCTTTAGAAGAAGTTTAATTAACATGAGTGACCAGGGGGACATTTGTCCCCACCTGAATTCCATAGGGGAGGTAACCAAGGAGGAGCTTCTGCAGAAATCCAAGGTGAGCATGAATGGTTTCAAGAGAGCTTTGCTGCGTCAAGCTTCTGGAATATGTATGGAATGGATGCAATTTGTGACAAGTCATGCGTGTCTTTTAGTTTTGAGTCACATCTTCTAGATTTGCCTTTGCAAAATGTCAACATTTTTTGAAGACATTCTGGTGGTCTGACAGAATCACATAGGAGATGGTGCTGTACTGTTAGTTTTCTGTCCTGTTCTGAAGGGATCCTGCCAGTCATGTGGAGTGGGAGCTCCCAACCTCTGGGCCTGTCTGCAGGTAAACAACGGGTTATCTGTGGGTCTGTTTTTCCTCAAAATATTTTGAGATAGATTCAAAGGCCATGACATAATTCTCAGGATGTGTTATTATGACACTTTTATAACACTCTTTCAGATGGATTATATATATTTTGTTTTTACCCCATAGATGTTTATTTCTAATGTATTACTTTATTACTCTTGGTCAGAGCGAGTGTCAATATGTTGGCTGTGGAGAAACCTTTTCAGATCACAGCACCCTACATGCACAGGTGAGTTTTTCGCAGAGCTTTTTTTCCTTGGGTAGTGAGAGATGCCATTTCTAGAATGCATGCAACAACGTTTTCCAAAGCTTAGTGTGTGTGTGTGTGTGTGTGTGTGTGTGCTCATCCCCCAAGGCAAATAAACACAACCTGACGGTGAACCTGACCACTTTCAGGATCTGGTGCTATGTGTGTGAGAGGGAGGTGTTTCTGGAGCAGAGGCCTGCAGTCGTACCTGCAATGTCTGCCACACACATTCCCCACCACTGTAAAGCTAAGGAACACCAGGTACGCCATCGCACAAAGGTCAGCTGAATTATAGTCAACTATACTATGTTTACGTGCCATTTGGGCTCTGGTCAAAAGTACTCCCCTATTTGGGATGGGCCCTATATCAAATATGGTTAACGCCTTCATATCTTTCATTAATAAACATTAATAAACTATTCATGATTACTGTATTATGTGCTATGTATAAAGCATTTATTTAATATAACATTTTACTACACTATTCTGTTTAATTTTGATTAGCTCATAATTTATATTTGTGAGCTGAAATGCAGGCTTGTTCTATTAATATATTGTGTAATTGGCTTTCCACAGGCAAAGACTGATGTCATTATTTGTTGTTTTTAACGATTACTTACTTTCGCAGGATGCAGTTCATCAACCAGTGAGTCACCACCACCCGTTGAAGGCAGTCCCTATCGCGGTAGCCGAAGAAGAGTGGTCAGAGTCGGAGGAGGATGCGCTCAAACCCAGAGGTAACCTCAAACCCCCTTCTCTCAACGTCATGGAATCTATTCAATAACAGTAAAAACTATAGTCCCACATATCCACAGTTAAACTGATGCCCTTAGCGTTACATCATTGTATTTTTATCTTTATGGATGACACAACCATAGCTATCAAATATGATCTGCAGCTTAAATTAACATATTATGTTACAAATGTAACATCAATCAGGCAAAGGCCACCCGTTAGAGGTCTAGAGCTCTGTAGAATTGGTTCTTTCATCCTTTGACAGGCTTTGCAGGTCTATTCCTTAGTGAATTATGCCAAGCTGATTTGGATAGAGACTTCCAAAATGATCTGAGAGCCAGATGATCAGGGTTAGGAGAAATATAATTGTTTTTGAGCCTAAGAATAGGTACCAGACCAGGTACCAGATCCTTTTAAGTAACGGTAATAGACTGAAGTTCATCATTAACTGACAGGTTCTGTGTCATGCATGTTCTCCAAATGTTAGGTATAAACACAGTGGAGTGGCCTTACCATATAGTCCTAATGTTATAAATATACCTGTATGATGTTATTAGAGCTTTTTTAAACCTACATCTCATCCTCTCAAAGGTTTGACAGGGATGAAGAATATTGGTAACTCCTGCTACATGAATGCAGCGCTTCAAGCCCTGTCCAATTGGTGAGGTCACTTCCAGTCTTATTTCCTCATTAGTCTGGGGATTTATGGCAGATAGATTGACATGTTTCTGAGACCTGTCACTGAAATGTTTGAGTGTGAATGAGTGTGCGAGCGAGCATGTGTACCTTCATCTCAGCAGAAGGGATTGTATTCGTTTTCATAGATTTGAACATTGACTGATCAGTTCTTTCTTTCTTCTCCTCTAATCTCTCTCCTCTCCAGTCCTCCTCTCACTCAGTTCTTCCTGGACTGCAGTGGACTGGTGCGGACTGACAAAAAGCCTGCACTGTGCAAAAGCTACCAGAAACTGATCTCTGAGCTCTGGCACAAGAAACGGTACTATACACACATGACACTATATTTCTTATCTCTGTTGCAGTACTTTTCTCTCTGTAGAGTACCTCTCAGTGTGCACATTTTTGCAATAGAGATTCATAAGATGATATCCAAGAATGCAGCAAGATACTGTCTGACTTATGTAATAGAAGAAAAAACAGACTTTCTCTTTCCTCTCTCTCTATTCTCTCTGCTCCAGGCCCAGTTACGTAGTCCCCACCAGTCTGTCCCAGGGCATCAGGCTGGTCAACCCCATGTTCCGTGGCTACGCCCAGCAGGTAGGGGCAAGCTCCCAGCAGGTAGGGAACAAAACAATGCCCCGACCCCTCTCTCTGACCCCTGACCTAACCCACCTCTCCCTATGTCCCCTCTCATCCCCCCCAAATCACCCCTGTTACCTCAAATGAAATTTCCCCTTGGGGACAATGAAATTGGATTGGTTGATTGATTGTTGTGTAGCTGATTGGCATCTTGAAGTTTGGTGCCAAGACGATGAAATGGTCCCCCCCCCAAATGACACCCTAGTCTCTATGTAGTGCACTACTTTTGACCAGGGCCATAGCAGTGCAGTATATAGGGACTAGGGTGCCATTTGGGATGCAGTCATTATTTAACTAACCCACAGTAACCAGATGAAGTCCGTTCATCAATGTTGGATTGATTGGGATGTTGGAATGGGATTGTGTGTATTTCACTTGTTTGGTTTTGATTATGGAAAATCCATTTATCTCGATCTAAAAATGGTGTTGAGTTAAGCCTGTGTGTCTCAATGGCTGTCTCTGTCTGTCCCTAGGAGCTGCAGGGAACATTCATACAATACTGTCCGCACTATACACACACACACACGTCTCAGTGTATAGGACTGCTCAGCACACTCTCCCTCTGTGTTTTCTACTGTAGGACACCCAGGAGTTCCTGCGCTGTTTGATGGACCAGCTCCACGAGGAGCTCAAAGAGCCACTGGCAGTGTGTGGCGGGGAGGGGGATGAGAGGAGGGATGGGGGCGACCGCTCCCCCTCCGAGGACGAGTTCCTCTCCTGCGACTCAGGCGCCAGCAGCGACCGGGGGGAGGGAGGGGGGCTGGGGGAGCCCGAGCTGCTCATTCAGGACGAGTGTGGGGTGGGGCCGAAAGTTGGAGGAGGGGGGACAGGCACGGGCGGAGGGGTAGGCACAGGGGGGCCCATCTCAGAGAAAGAGAGGCTGAAGGAGAAAAGGGTGTTGGGCTCGCCCCTCCACAGGGGCTCCCAGGAGATGGACGAGGACGCGGATGTGGATATGACAGCGGCCAAAGAGGGTGGTCTGGAGAGGGGAGCGGAGGAGGAGGAGGGGACCCCCCCTAGCCCTAGGCCACAGGGCCCGAGTCAGACACAGGGGCAGACGCAGAGCAACAGCACTCCAGGTAGGGGCCTGGTAATGGTGGAAGTAGAACATAAAAAAATATATTTAAGTGTGTGCGCGAGCAACTATGTATACGTGTGTGTGTCTCTGTGTGTGTTTCTGTGTGTGGAGAGACATGTTATAGTGATGTGTGAGTAATCTCTAAAAGCCCCCTCTTCCTCTCCTACCCACCTCTACCTAGAGCCAGACAGCCCCGTCCGTACTGTCCAGGAACTGGATCCTAAACTCTCCCCCAGCCCCACTCGCTCCAGCCCCTTCCGCTCTGCAGGGCCCGCATATTCTTTTAAGAAAGGTATGGGGGGTTCTGGTCAATTCACATACACGTACAGACACACATTCTGTCACGCAGTCTACCGACACACACAGATACACACTGTCACGTACGCTCATTCTCTCACACACACACACTCTACCCCCTCATACACAAACTACGTTTCCCATAATCCTCCACAGCCCAGCTGTTCCTGGGTGCCAGGAAGCAGAAGCAGTCTCGCTACCGCAGCGTCATCTCAGACATCTTCGACGGCTCAATCCTCAGCCTGGTCCAGTGTCTGACTTGTGACAGGGTGAGCTGTGTGTCATGTGTCGTAGCACAAGGGTGCGCCATTTACATAACTCAGCTCCACTTCTATTGAAACCTTACAAAACTGTCACATGCATATTGAACGTTGACATGTTGCAATTTGTAGACATTTTACAACATGTTCTTATGCCTAAACGTGATCCTACTTTATCCATGAATATGATGGATTCTGCTTGTTTGAATTATCACTGTTTAGATTGTTAAGGCCATCTCTCGCTCGCTCTGGCTGTCCCCTCCTCTCTTCTCCCTCCTCATCTCTCCTCTCCCCCTATAGGTGTCGACCACAGTGGAGACCTTCCAGGACCTGTCCCTGCCCATCCCAGGTAAGGAGGACCTGGCCAAGCTACACTCCTCCATCCACCAGAACCTCCCAGCCAAGACCGCGGTGTCTCTGGACGTCTACGGCTCCCAGGGCTGGATCACCTACATCATGGACTCCATACGCAGGTGAGGGAGCTGGGGGGTAGGGGGATGGGGCTGGAGGGTTGGGGGTGTTGGGGAAGGGGATAGACTGGGAGTGTGGTGTAGAACAGGTATGACGGTCTGTCATGTAGAACAAGGAATCATGTCAGCTCTATTCAATGAATTTCTATCTGCCACATCTGGATTATATTAACTTTATTTTTCCGTGAGGGAACTTCTTGTTTGGATCGGTTAAAAAACAAGAACAACATACAACATAAACAGTTTACACAGTAGACCCACTAGGCACAAATAGTAATAGTCTGTCACCAGACACTTCCTTCCTGCCTGGGGACTGTTAACTCGAAATGACACAACGACAAGGTTCCAGTTTAACAAAGTTTACTCTACTATATGAACACACTTACAAGGTAGCCATTACACTCAAGGCTAGGTCCAACCACCACAAGACTTCCTGCGCATGCGCACTCTTGACTGAGTGATAGCCCCGTAATAACAGAAATATAGGGATACTTAAAACATGAACTTAACAATCTCCCCCTTTTCTTTAAAGACAAAAAAAACATCAACAACATAATTAAATGTCCAAGTATTATTCAAGATCCCCATTACAAATGGGTTGTGTTACAGTTTTTATTTGTATTACTCAAGCTGCCACTTTCCATTACTGAGAGCCTGTAGGAGCGAGAGCCTGTAGGAGCACAAGACCGGATGCTCCCTTTTTAGTCAGACAGTCAGCAAGCTGTTCCTTTGTGGTCGACCACAGAATCCGCTGGATTCTCTGTGCTTGAATAAGTTCCTTGATGCTGCTAATCTCAGTCTTTTCTCTGTGACAGACTTGGTTGACTTCACAGCATCAACTAATGAGTAGTTGTCAGTGACACAAACTACAGGTAGGAAGTGCCGTTTTGTCCCACCAGTGATAACCTAGCGAAGCATCACGGAAGACAACTAGTTTCAAAGCGTCATCTTTTCCAACATGCTGAAACTTTAAAGTCACTTGTTGTGATTCCAGTTTACGAACAACTTTGTTTGCCTCATGAATGGTTTGTACAGTGGCGTGTTTTGTGTTCGATGCCAAGTTGCTACCATCAACCCAGGTCTACTCTGTCTCGCAGCCCATAAAATTTGTCCCATCTTTGACCTCAATTGACCAGCTTCAATTCCACATAGAGGGGAATTCCTTTGTAAGGCTCTTGAAGAATCCATGTGGATGGGTTGAAGATTCTTGATATACAGTGGGGAGAACAAGTATTTGATACACTGCCGATTTTGCAGGTTTTCCTACTTACAAAGCATGTAGAGGTCTGTAATTTTTATCATAGGTACACTTCAACTGTGAGAGACGGAATCTAAAACAAAAATCCCGAAAATCACATTGTATGATTTTTAAGTAATTAATTAGCATTTTATTGCAAGACATAAGTATTTGATACATCAGAAAAGCAGAACTTAATATTTGGTACTGAATCCTTTGTTTGCAATTACAGAGATCATACATTTCCTGTAGTTCTTGACCAGGTTTGCACACACTGCAGCAGGGATTTTGGCCCACTCCTCCATACAGACCTTCTCCAGATCCTTCAGGTTTCGGGGCTGTCGCTGGGCAATACGGACTTTCAGCTCCCTCCAAAGATTTTTTATTGGGTTCAGGTCTGGAGACTGGCTAGGCCACTCCAGGACCTTGAGATACTTCTTACGGAGCCACTCCTTAGTTGCCCTGGCTGTGTGCTTCGTGTCGTTGTCATGCTGGAAGACCCAGCCACGACCCATCATCAATGCTCTTACTGAGGGAAGGAGGTTGTTGGCTAAGATCTCGCAATACATGGCCCCATCCATCCTCCCCTCAATACGGTGCAGTCGTCCTGTCCCCTTTGCAGAAAAGCATCCCCAAAGAATGATGTTTCCACCTCCATGCTTCACGGTTGGGATGGTGTTCTTGGGGTTGTACTCATCCTTCTTCTTCCTCCAAACACGGCGAGTGGAGTTTAGACCAAAAAGCTCTATTTTTGAATCATCAGACCACATGACCTCCTCCCATTCCTCCTCTGGATCATCCAGATGGTCATTGGCAAACTTCAGACGGGTCTGGACATGCGCCTGCTTGAGCAGGGGGACCTTGTGTGCGCTGCAGGATTTTAATCCATGACGGCGTAGTGTGTTACTAATGGTTTTCTTTGAGACTGTGGTCCCAGCTCTCTTCAGGTCATTGACCAGGTCCTGCCGTGTAGTTCTGGGCTGATCCCTCACCTTCCTCATGATCATTGATGCCCCACGAGGTGAGATCTTGCATGGAGCCCCAGACCGAGGGTGATTGACCATCATCTTGAACTTCTTCTATTTTCTTCTATTTTCTAATAATTGCGCCAACAGTTGTTGCCTTCTCACCAAGCTGCTTGCCTATTGTCCTGTAGCCCATCCCAGCCTTGTGCAGGTCTACAATTTTATCCTTGATGTCCTTACACAGCTCTCTGGTCTTGGCCATTGTGGAGAGGTTGGAGTCTGTTTGATTGAGTGTGTGGACAGGTGTCTTTTATACAGGTAACGAGTTCAAACAGGTGCAGTTAATACAGGTAATGAGTGGAGAACAGGAGGGCTTCTTAAAGAAAAACTAACAGGTCTGTGAGAGCCGGAATTCTTACTGGTTGGTAGGTGATCAAATACTTATGTCATGCAATAAAATGCAAATGAATTACTTAAAAATCATACAATGTGATTTTCTGGATTTTTGTTTTAGATTCCGTCTCTCACAGTTGAAGTGTACCTATGATAAAAATTACAGACCTCTACATGCTTTGTAAGTAGGAAAACCTGCAAAATCGGCAGTGTATCAAATACTTGTTCTCCCCACTGTAGCTCTCCTGTTGCATCAGTATTTTTCCATCAACTGTAATAAACTCTATGCCAACATAACAAAAATGATCATGCTCCTCACGGCCAACCTAGAAAACAGCTTTGAGGTGTGGAATCACAGTTGAAGCAAAGGTCTGTGAGCCACCCCAGATAAAGTCATCAACATGACAGGCAAGTACTCCAGTCACATTGCAGTCTTGATCAAGCCAATAGAAGACTGCAGGATCCACTTGTGACATTTTTCCACCTGTATTCAGCATTGTTGCCTTGACTTTGTTGTACCAGTAGAGTGATCCATCTGCCAGTCCATACACACACTTTTTTAGTTTCCACAGTGTTCCTTCACTTTTAGCTTCGGGCGGAGGTCGGATGTGATTGTCCCTTGACAGCTCTGTTCCCTGCAAAAATCCTGATTTGATGTCTATGGAATTAAGTTTCCATTTTTTCTGGCAGATCACTGACATCAGCAATCTGAGTGACTCTGAGGCGCATGTCGGTGAGTCTTTTGGGAGTTCTTTAGCAGCCAGCTCCTCAAAACCTCTAGCCACTAGACGTGCTTTGGGCACTATTCCAGTTAAGGATTCTTTAAGGGTACACACCCACCTTGTTGAGACGCACTTTTGGCCAATGTCTTTGACTTCCTCAAACACTCCATTTTTCCTCCAATTACTGAGCTCATCTAGCTTAGCTGAGTCAAATGACACGTCCTTTGTTTCAAGTACATCATCATTTTGAATGTCATTCTGTTTTTCTCGATTTTCAATTGGTTCAATTCTGATATTATCTACAAGTGGCAGGTCAGCTGACCCTGTTGTACCAGAAAGTGTAGCTGGTTCAGAGTACTGCAAGTTGTACCAGTTCTTGTGTTTTGCTTTTCCTGCTCGTCCAACGACGGTTGCTGTATGTGGAATACCACTTTCTCTGTCCGTGTATTTAACAGTTTGTCCAGTTTTCAGATTGGAACAACCATGTTCTCTTAACACATGTGGCTGTTGAATGTTTTCCTCATTTGAACCCTCAATAGTATTACCTGTGGCATGGTTGAAGGTCTCTGCTCCATTTCCTGTGTCAGTTTCAGTGTCCATATCATTGGATGTGACATCTGGTAGGTTTGTGTCTGTTACTGTGTCCTTTTTGTCATTTTCATTAGGAGACTGATTCTCAGCAACAGCCCCTCTATCTTGTTGATCATTTACTTTCCGCAATCTTGAGTGATGCACCCTGACAATCATGCCTCCGTGCCTCACAAATATCACCACACCATCTTGACCAATGACTACTCCCGGTCCTTTCCACTCTTGACAGTCAACTCGTTTGTAGTACACTTTGTTTCCAGTTTCGTACTTCTCATCATCATTATTCCCTGAACTGCTGAGTAACTTCTGAAGTCTGTCAACTGTATCATGTCCAAACTGTTTGTAAAGCTTTAACAATACTTTGTGTTTTTCTTTAGTGCTCATGTTCTCTGTGACTGTCAGAATCTTCATGTGCTCTGTGTCAGTCAGAATCTCATTTTTGCATGGACTCTGTGTGATGTCTTTGTCTAAAATGTTTACACAATAGTGGCCTGAGGTAGTAAGTTCAAGAGTCACTGGTTGTTTAAACATCACTGCCTTGTCATTTTTTATGTCTAGTACAGCCTCTGCCTTCTTGAGGGAAGCTTTGCTTAATAGTAAGGGGATATCTGTAGGGACCACCTCTGTTTCAATGTGACACTTAGTCTGACCAATTTTTGCTGGTATCTTAACTCTCTTGGTAGAATGGACAATTCTCCCGTCTCCAAATTTGAAAGCTCTGTTGCTTGGTGTGTCAATCATATTTTGTACTTCTTTCATATTTAGTTCACTAACATAGCTATCAAGCCATTTTGCACCACACACTGTCTGTGTACATGCAGTATCAATCACAGCAGATCCTAAGGATTCAACTATAAAAATCTCAGTATCAGAAGCAGATTCATTTGAAAACAGTGTAATGTTACACTGCTCTATCTCTGTGTTTACATTTTCCTCTGTTAGTTTAACTTGTTCATTTTTATGAGGACAGTCTTTAACCCAATGGTAAGTGCTTTGACAAATAGCACATTTCGATCTCCTTCCATATGTGTCCAGTGGATTTGTGCCGGGAAATGGCGCCCTCTTCTGGTTGTCTTGAGAACGTGACTTGTTGGCGCCTTTTCTGTGCTGCTCGGTGTAATATGCTGCGTCACTCACTTGCATTCCATCTGTTATTGGCGCGACAGACGTCTTCTCACCAAATATTATTTTTAGTGCCGACTTCATAGATGCAAAAGTCAGCACAGTACAAGCAGTCAAAGCCAACTGTTTCTCCCTACCATCTAGACAAGCAGTGTCTAGCAACTTGAACCCTAACACTGCATCTGGGAGAACCATGTCGTACTTGCGCATTCTATTGTACCTCTGTTCGAAATCAATGATGTAGTCCGCCATTGCAACCGAAATATCTCTCGTAACACTGTCAAAGTTTGAATATGCCTCGTAGGCACGGTCTTTCTCTTCTTTATGAAATACAGAATCCAGTGCTGTGATCAAAGTTCCCATACCGTCATCCTTGTTCAAATCCTCAACGGATATTTCCAGTGCTGTATCTCTCGCTCTTCCCTCGAGCGATAATACCACCGCAAGTGCTTGCTTTTTCGAGTCCAGATTAGTAACGCGTGTCCAGATTCCCAGTTCATTTTTCCAACTTTCGTACGACCTCTTCTCGTCGAAGCGAGGTGGCACGTTGTAGTTAGAAGCCATCCTCTGCTACCAATGTTAACTCGAAATGACACAACGACAAGGTTCCAGTTTAACAAAGTTTACTCTACTATATGAACACACTTACAAGGTAGCCATTACACTCAAGGCTAGGTCCAACCACCACAAGACTTCCTGCGCATGCGCACTCTTGACTGAGTGATAGCCCCGTAATAACAGAAATATAGGGATACTCAAAACATGAACTTAACAGGGACGAGGATACACAAATAAACAGGACAATAACTTCATACACAACCGTGAGTGCGATAGAGCAGGACTTCCCCAGCAGAGTTGGGGGACTCCGATCATGCAGACTCGCCGCCCGCATTGATAGCAGTGGTTCATAACATCATAAAGTTCACACAGCAGCATTATGGAGAATCGAGCCTCTGCCTCACTTCTTCCTCCTCCCCTGCCGACTTGTAGTTGACTCTCAAAGAAGTAGCTAGTTAGCGCCGTCTCTCTCTGTCCGGCGGGCTATTCACAGTTCCAACGTCATCTATGTATTAATCTTGTAACAAGTATGAAAGTATATGTAACAGCCACATTGTGCTTACTATGTATTCACCCTCCCCCCATGTCTCCCCCCTCTGCAGGTTTGTGGTGTCCTGTATACCCAGCTGGTTTTGGGGTCCTATGGTCACACTGGAGGACTGCCTCGCCGCCTTCTTCGCCGCTGATGAGCTCAAAGGTAAACTAGTCACGATAAAGTTGTTGTCTAATAAGATGCCTAGATTTCAGCTGTATGATCCATTCATAATCAGAACATTAAATAAATGGTCAGTAATTTCTTCATTCATTGTTTTGCAGGGGACAACATGTACAGCTGTGAAAGGTGTAAAAAGTAAGTATTTGTGGAATTTGTAGATCATTTTAGCATTATAAGATCAATATGTCTAGTTGGTAAAACAGAGCCCATTACAACACAACACACATTTCTATTCTTTTTCACTTACCTTCCAGATTGAGAAATGGTGTAAAATATTGCAAAGTACCTCGGCTACCTGAGGTAACGGCTTCTATTATATCATACTTTGACATCCTGCATAGAAGATAAAACTACCTTATCAAAATGATTGAAGATGCCTAAGTTGTGACATTTCTTGATTTTTATTATGAATAATTTTCTTTCAGGAAATCTATAGGGTCGTTCCATTTTATTTCAATCACTTTCTGACTGCACCCCTTTTGATTTGAACAACACTTTCCATATATATTTGCCTATGGTAGAAGTGGTCAGAAAGTGACTTTTTGGACCTGAATGCCCAAACATTCAGGGGATAGAGGTGCTCAAAGTTGACCCATTATGCATACCCCAACATACCATAAGACATCCATGTCTTCACCTTTGGAAAATATTAATGATTGAATTTGATATAATTTGAAAGCTTACGAACAGGGTTATCAAACTATTTGATACTTTTCTTGAAATAAATGTTTTTTAACCCTCAAGCTGCTGAGATATTTTGCATACATCAATTATCAACATTTTGATCCCAGAAGAAACTATTGAAAAAAAGCAACAATCAAAGCAAAATATCTGCTTATTTCTTATCAAAGCTGCATTAGACATGTAATTAATGTTGTCTAAAATAAGAAATAACCAAAACAGATTGTTATTTTAGTAAATTTACACTTCATTTGCATTTCCTGTAGAACTGAAATATTCATTTTCCCTTTATACAATGTGTAGCTTTTTTCCAAAGTACAAACCACATTAGTGCTAAAACGCTAGTTTACCAGAATCAAATTATGGTATCATTTTAATTAGCGGAATTTTTATTCATTTTGTCATATTTATGTGGTTAAAACGACTGCCATTTAAGGCAGTACACCAAAATATGAAATGTACTTAATTTTATTGACAAAAAGTGATTTATTCATCCATCGATCCTGAGAGACTTTGACCAAAAATGTGACTTAGTTTTTAAACATTTATATACCCCACAGCCAGCAATTGGGAGTGGCAGGCAGTGTTGCCAACACATTTTCAGGGGAAGTTGCTAGAGGCAGGTCGATTTGTTGCTAAAAGTTGCTAAATGACATTGTGATGTCATTGCGTGATGACGTCATTACGTAATAACGTAAAACTGCGTAGAATTCACAATGACGTTACTCAAATTGACTGGCCATCTCGGCGAAAAATATGATTTGACATTTGTTAGTTTAGATTTGTTTGTTTATTACATCTTTTTATTTGTAAAAGTAATATAAACACAACACATTTTTTATGATCAGATTTTTTAAAACACAACACATTGAATTATTGAACAATTACACATTACACATGATTGAACAATTGCATTTGATTTATTTTCTTTTTAACTAGTAAACCTACACATTCTGAACAATTATAGTTTTAAGCAGTGCATTGGTAGTTAACATGCTACCTAACTGATCAACAATTATAGGTACCAGCTAATAAGCTATATATGCTATCTTATTGAACAAGCAACTTAACTCAAATACTGATGTGTGCGCTAGGCATCTCTCTCCAGCTCTCTCCAGGTTGTTGTGCTGCTTGTCTGGCTAGCTGCACACTGGTTTCCTCCAGATATTGCCCCTGTTCTCGCTCACACTGCAGTGCACACTGCCACCATCAGCTGTGTGTCTCCGCCAGTTCCAGAAAGTCCACTCCTTGCATACGTACTGTAAATATGATGAATCATAGATTGGCAAGGAAATCCACTTCATCATCACTGTCCAACTGCATTGTCACGGAGCTGGAACCAGCAGAAGAGGATGGAGTGACCTTAAAGCTGTATGCTGCTGTGGTGCCAAACTGCTGCAAAACTTCACTAGTTTATGCTGGTAACAGGTATCACCAGCCAGCTTCAGTCCATACCGCACCAGGAGTATGGACTTGAGAGTGTGCAGTGACATTCTATTTCTTAACTTTGACTTGAACACATTCATTTGGCTGAACAGCCATTCAACCTCCGCATTTAAGTGTGGCAAGGAGAGGGCAGTGAGCGCAGCTTTGCACAGTTCTTCAAATGGATTTGACCTGGAAGAGTCCGTGTAGTTATTGACTTCACTCCAAAACTCGACTGTATTGTCAGTTGAGTCCCACCTAAACAGATGGATGTTTCTTCATTGGGAAACAATTTGATCAATTGTTTGGGGCTGGTACCCCAGTAGCTCAGGTACTTTAATAATTTTGGTGGAGCCTTTATTGTGCTTTAGCGTTTCCTTAACACTGAACAAGGCCATGTTTCGCAAGGCTTCTAGGTTGTCTGGGAGCCTTGCTTGCAGCTCCTTGCTTAAAGCAACAATGTAGTTGATGCACCGTCTCCATATGACCTTTTTGTCCTCTGGCGCAAGACTGAGTTGGTACAACGTGCTCTCAGAAAGGTACCCAAGGAATAGTGATGGACAGAGATGTCCATCAATGGCATTCTTCAGGACATACATTTTTGCCTTAGGGTTGACTACTCTGCTGCAAATTGATATTAACCTTTTGTCAATAGGGGGAGCTGTTAGCATTATTTTTTTTTTTACATTTCCAAATTAAACTGCCTCGTACTCAATTCTTGATCGTACAATATGCATATTATTGTTATTATTGGATAGAAAACAGTCTATAGTTTCTATAGGAGTTGAAATTTTGTCTCTGAGTGGTACAGAACAATTTCTACAGCACTTTTCATGACAGGGTTCAGATTTCAGAAATTTTTACCTCTGATCTGGGGTCTGTTTATAAGGCCACAGTGAATGCTATGAAGAAACCGACACTACCTACGTCTTCCTCTGGGTGTCTGTACGTCATCACGTTTTCAATGAAGTCTATGGGACGTTCACAGCCATTATAAATGACAAAAATGTACAGAGACCCCTCTTTCTCAACGTGCGCCTCAAGCGTGAAGGCCATCGGACCTGCCTCGTTCCAAATCGTTTTCTAACCAGCAGTATTTCTCCGGTCATGTTTTCAGTCGTTATAGTTGTTAAAAACATCATAATGTAGTGAATTTTAACCGTTTTATATCAATTTATATCCGTTTAGTGCGATTTTGAGGAATTTCTTTGTCGTGCACTCTGAAAGTTTGGACACGCTTTAGGGTGTCGGTCGTTGGTGATGGACATTTCGAAGGACAGAGGACATCTATCGACCAAAAGACGTTTATAACATAGAAAGGATACATTGCCCAAGAATATGATGGAAGATCAGCTCAAAGTAAGCAATATTTAATATGATAAACCGTGTTTCTGTCGAAATATTTTAAACGCATACATCGCCATTTTGTTTGGTATAGCTTCACTTGGCCAACCCTGTATTGAAAAGTAAGGATAATTTTAAAAATGTAAATCAGCGGTTGCATTAAGAACTAATTTGTCTTTCGATTCCTGTCAACCCTGTATTTTTTAGTCAAGTATATGATTAGCTTTTAATTAAACTAGATCACTCTGATAGATGACGTCAGACATATTGAGGCTTGATTTCCTAGTATTTTCATTGTGTAACCACGGTTTTGTATGGCTAAATATGCACCTTTTCGAACAAACTGTATATGTATGTTGTAAAATGATGTTACAGGAGTGTCATCGGAAGAATTCTGAGAAGGTTAGTGAAAAAATTAATATCTTTTGGCGGTGATTACGTTATAGCGCTCTTTGCCTGGAATCGATGCTCTGGTAACGTTTTCACATGTGGTATGCTAACTTATCGATTTATTGTGTTTTCGCTGTAAAACGCTTAGAAAATCTGAAATATTGTCTGGAATCACAAGATCTGGGTCTTTCCATTGCTATGCTTTGTCTATTCTTATGAAATGTTTTATGATGAGTAAATTGGTCATACACGTTGCTCTATCTAGTAATTCTAGTGGATTTGTGATGGTCGGTGCAATTGTAAACTGTGATTTCTACCTGAAATATGCACTTTTTTCTAACAAAAACTATCCTATACCATGAATATGTTATCAGACTGTCATCTGATGGTTTTTTTTATAGGTTATTGGCTATCAATATCTTAGTTGAGCCGAATTGGTGATAGCACCTGAAGGAGTAAGAAACTGATGGAGTTAGAATAGTGGTGTATTTTGCTAACGTGTTTAGCTAATAGATTTACATATTTTGTCTTCCCTGTAAAACATTTTAAAAATCTGAAATGGTGGCTTTATTCACAAGATCTGTATCTTTCATCTGGTGTCTTGGACTTGTGATTTAATGATATTTAGATGCTACTATCTACTTCTGAAGCTATGCTATCTATGCTAATCAGTGTGTGGGGGGTGGGGGGTGCTCCCGGATCCGGGTTTCTGAGGCAGTAAAAGTTAAGAGTTGTACCAGATTGTTCAAAAGCTTGACAGGATCTGTTTGCTCTACCTCAAATGACTTCACTGCAACTTGTACGTCAGACAGGATTGATTTCAAGAATGTCAGGTAGACATAGTTAGTCTTGTCCATGTACATGGCGTGGAGCACATCCACCATGTAGCAATGCTCACTGGCCTTGGTCAACTCAAAGCGGAGTTTCAGTTCTTCCCGCAGGGTCAATCGATAGCCAACGTGTGGCACACACTTTGGTGATCTGCAGGGATTTCTGGACACAATTAATTGTGGCATACACTGCTTTGTACGCCTCGCACCGTTTTGGGGAAATCAAAAACTAGTTGTAGGTTTCCCTGATTAAGTACTCAACACTCCTAGGGATGGTTTCTTTGGATGCTGCACTGACAGCCAATTGTACTGAATGGCACACACGGGACATTTGGGCAATGCACATTTTTCCTTTAAAATCTTGTGCACCCAAGTCATCACGGACGCATTATCAGTGCCAATACCCTGAAGATTCTCTTTTTTAAGGTTACACTTCTCAAGAAACTCAACTACCGCCTTTGCTATTGATCTGGCATCTTCCCCCTCCAATTCAACCAGCCGGAGAAATGTGGACACAACGGTTCTTTTTTAGCACTGAAATACCGAATCACCACACCCAGGTATTTCAAGACACTGACATAAGTGGACTCATCCAAAAGGAGACTGAATTTCTCATCCCCCGCATCTGATGTTACCCTTTTGATAAAATAAGGAGCCAGTACTCCCCTAATCATTTCTGTGCATGGAAGTTTGTTGCTGCTAGAGAATCTGGAAAGGCAGCTTTGCAAGTCATACCTAAATGGTCGCATGCTAGCAGCGAACAATGCTCCGCAATGGCCATTGCCATAGTAGCTTCTGCGCTTTTGCAGTTATCCACATTCTTAACCAACTGTGGTAATGTAGACTGCGTTGCGGGGTTGTACGGTTTTGATTTATTTATATGCTTTGCTCTAGCACAATGTTTTTTGATGTCATACATTTTTGCAAGCATATCTGATTTGCAGTACGCACAGTATGCCCGACAATCATCCCCAATTACTGGCTTCAGCCACCCTTTAAATTCAGGTACAGACTCCCACTTTTTTGTACTTCTGGCTGTACAATTTTGATTGAGACATGTTGATTGATGTTGTAAGTTCTGTTCAAGATCAAACATTCGTGACCAACTATATTCCTTGGGTTTGTCTCGTCGAACGCATACTACTGCTGCTGGAGTCAGCCAACAATAATTTGCAATTTGCTGAAATTGCTGCAGGCCTGCTGCTGCCTGTGCACGAGCTGAGCGCCTGCTGCTGACGTCACTCACAATGCACTTTTGCAGCCAGGCACGTGTGTTGTGACTGAGTGTGTGACAGAGAAAATCGTTTTTGTGTCATTTAGAGGGAAAATGCGTGCATTTTAGCGCTTGAGTCACTTTTCAAAAGTTGCTAAAAGTTCCAAATAAAAAAATTTAAGTAGCTAAATTTGTTGCTAGGTGCTGTTTGAGAAAAAAGTTGCCAGGGTAGTCTGAAAAGTTGCTAAATCTAGCAACAAAATTGCTAAGTTGGCATCACTGGTGGCAGGGCCTATATGCTTCAAAAAGCCTGAATCCTCAGTCACTTCAAACCAAATGTAATAGCACCCAAAATGTCATACGTTGCAAATATATAATATTATACGATTTTTCTTCTACATGTATACATTGAGGGTAGCTGGTTTCTGTATTACAGTTCTACCAATAATTCATACCACTGACACTTGTCAGCTGTTTTGACTGCAACTAAGCAGTGCATTCGGAAAGTATTCAGACCCCATGACTTTTTCCCCAAAAAAATACGTTACAGCCTTATTCTAAAATTGATTAAATAGTTTTCCCCCTCATCAATCTACACACAATACCTCATAATGACAGAGTAAAAACCAGTTTGTTAATAAATGAAATCACATTTACATAAGTATTCAGACCCTTTACTCAGTACTTTGTTGAAGCACCTTTGGCAGCGATTACAGCATTGAGTCTTCTTGGGTATGAAGCTACAAGCTTGGCACACCTGTATTTGGGGAGTTCCTCCCATTCTTCTCTGCAGATTGTCTCAAGCTCTATCAGTTTGGATGGGGAGTGTCGCTGCACAGCTACTGGCTGGGCCACTCAAGGACATTCAGAGACTTGTCCCGAAGCCACTTCTGCTTTGTCTTGGCTGTGTGCTTAGGGTCGTTGTCTTGTTGGAAGGTGAACCTTCACCCCAGTCTGAGGTCCTGAGTGCTCTGGAGCAGGTTTTGATCAAGGATTTCTCTGTACTTTGCTCCGTTCATCTTTCCCTTGCAAAATTCAAGCGGGCTGTCATGTGCCTTTTACTGAAGAGTAGCTTCCGTCTGGCCACTCTACCATAAAGGCTTTATTGGTGGAGTGCTGCAGAGATGGTGGTTCTTCTGAAAAGTTCTCCCATCTCCACAGAGGAACTCTGGAGCTCCAATCAGAGTGACTATCGGGTTCTTGGTCACCTCCCTGACCAAGGCCCATCTCCCCCAATTGCTCAGTCTGTGTGCCTTTCCAAAATCATGTCCAATCAACTGA
The DNA here is from genome assembly GCF_045679555.1 of Salvelinus alpinus. NCBI lineage: Eukaryota > Metazoa > Chordata > Actinopteri > Salmoniformes > Salmonidae > Salvelinus > Salvelinus alpinus. The sequence continues at coordinate 152,532 of NC_092109.1, read as the reverse complement.
ATTTACCACCGGTGGACACCAATACAGTTGTAGAAACATCTCAAGGATTATCAATGGAAACAGGATGCACCAGAGCTCAATTTCGAGTCTCATAACAAGGGTCTGAATACTGAATTTCTGTTTTTTCGTTTTTTTATAAATTTGCACAAATTTCTAAAAACCTGTTTTTGCTTTGTCATTATCGCGTATTATGTGTAGATTGATGAGGAAATAACTATTTAATACATTTTAGAATAAGGCTGTAACGTAACAAAGTGGGAAAAAGTCAAGGGGTTGGAATACTTTCCGAATGCACTGTGTATATACAGTGGGGAGAACAAGTATTTGATACACTGCCGATTTTGCAGGTTTTCCTACTTACAAAGCATGTAGAGGTCTGTAATTTCTATCATAGGTACACTTCAACTGTGAGAGACGGAATCTAAAACAAAAATCCAGAAAATCACATTGTATGATTAAGTAATTAATTTGCATTTTATTGCATGACTTAAGTATTTGATACATCAGAAAAGCAGAACTTAATATTTGGTACAGAAACATTTGTTTGCAATTACAGAGATCATACGTTTCCTGTAGTTCTTGAACATGTTTGCACACACTGCAGCAGGGATTTTGGCCCACTCCTCCATACAGACCTTCTCCAGATCCTTCAGGTTTCGGGGCTGTCGCTGGGCAATACGGACTTTCAGCTCCCTCCAAAGATGTTCTATTGGGTTCAGGTCTGGAGACTGGCTAGGCCACTCCAGGACCTTGAGATGCTTCTTACGTAGCCACTCCTTAGTTGCCCTGGCTGTGTGTTTCGGGTCGTTCTCATGCTGGAAGACCCAACCACGACCCATCTTCAATGCTCTTACTGAGGGAAGGAGGTTGTTGGCCAAGATCTCGCGATACATGGCCCCATCCATCCTCCCCTCAATACGGTGCAGTCGTCCTGTCCCCTTTGCAGAAAAGCATCCCCAAAGAATGATGTTTCCACCTCCATGCTTCACGGTTGGGATGGTGTTCTTGGGGTTGTACTCATCCTTCTTCTTCCTCCAAACACGGCGAGTGGAGTTTAGACCAAAAAGCTCTATTTTTGTCTCATCAGACCACATGACCTTCTCCCATTCCTCCTCTGGATCATCCAGATGGTCATTGGCAAACTTCAGACGGGCCTGGACATGCGCTGGCTTGAGCAGGGGGACCTTGCGTGCGCTGCAGGATTTTAATCCATGACGGCGTAGTGTGTTACTAATGGTTTTCTTTGAGACTGTGGTCCCAGCTCTCTTCAGGTCATTGACCAGGTCCTGCCGTGTAGTTCTGGGCTGATCCCTCACCTTCCTCATGATCATTGATGCCCCTCGAGGTGAGATCTTGCATGGAGCCCCAGACCGAGGGTGATTGACCGTCATCTTGAACTTCTTCCATTTTTTAATAATTGCGCCAACAGTTGTTGCCTTCTCACCAAGCTGCTTGCCTATTGTCCTGTAGCCCATCCCAGCCTTGTGCAGGTCTACAATTTTATCCCTGATGTCCCTACACAGCTCTCTGGTCTTGGCCATTGTCGAGAGGTTGGAGTCTGTTTGATTGAGTGTGTGGACAGGTGTCTTTTATACAGGTAACGAGTTCAAACAGGTGCAGTTAATACAGGTAATGAGTGGAGAACAGGAGGGCTTCTTAAAGAAAAGGTCTGAGAGCCGGAATTCTTACTGGTTGTTAGGTGATCAAATACTTATGTCATGCAATAAAATGCAAATTAATTACTTAAAAATCATACAATGTGATTTTCTGGATTTTTGTTTTAGATTACGTCTCTCACATTTGAAGTTTACCTATGATAAAAATTACAGACCTCTACATGCTTTGTAAGTAGGAAAACCTGCAAAATCAGCAGTGTATCAAATACTTGTTCTCCCCACTGTATAAGGTAATTCAGATTTTGTACACAGACATACTCATATCTGCAACAGATATGTATAAGTTAATATTGTCTCCAGAGAAACCTACATTCAAATAAATATTTTTTCATTGTCTCACATCAGATAGCGCATTGACCGTATGCACTGATCTGTCTGATAACTCGCAAACACTCATGAGACACACGCAAACACTCATGAGATAGATAAAAATAAGTTTGGCTACAATATGCTGTCCTTACATTCGAAAATGTTACCAAGGTGACATCATCCACTGAACACCCCTTTCATCCTCAAAAGAGTAATTCTTACCTTAAAACTGCATATGGCTGGGATCCCGTTAACGCCAAATTCAAAACAACAGAAATCTCATAATTAAAATTCCTCAAACATAGAAGTATTTTACACCATTTTAAAGATAAACGTGTTGTTAATCCCACCACAGTGTCCGATTTCAAAAAGGCTTTACGACGAAAACACCCCAAACGATTATGTTAGGTCAGCACCTAGTCACAGAAAAACACAGCCATTTTTCCAGCCAAAGAGAGGATTCACAAAAAGCAGAAATAGAGATAAAATTAATCACTAACCTTTGATGATCTTCATCAGATGACACTCGTAGGACTTCATGTTAGGCAATACACGTATGTTTTGTTCGATAAAGTTCATATTTATATCCAAAAAGTCTGAGTTTACATTGGCGCGTTACGTTCAGTAGTTCCAAAACCTCCGGTGATTTTGCAGAGAGCCACATCAATTTACAGAAATACTCATAATAAACATTGATAAAAGATACAACTATTATGCATGGAATTATAAATAAACTTCTCCTTAATGGAACCGCTGTGTCAGATTTAAAAAAAGCTTTACCGAAAAAGCACACCATGCAATAAAATGAGTACAGCGCTCAGACAACAAATCAAGCCATACAGATATCCGCCATGTTGTGGAGTCAACAAAGTCAGAAATAGTACTATAAATATTCACTTACCTTTGATGATCTTCATCAGAATTCACTACCAGGAATCCCAGTTCCACAATAAATGTTTGATTTGTTCGATAAAGTGCATAATTTATTTCCAAATACCTCGTTTTTGTTCACGCGCTTAGCCCAGTAATCCAAATTCATCACGCACGAGCAGACGAAACGTCAAAAAGTTCCGTTACAGTCCGTAGAAACATGTCAAACGATGTATAGAATCAATCTTTAGGATGTTTTTATCATAAATCTTCAATAATGTTTCAACCGGAGAATTCCTTTGTCTGCAGAAACGCAATGGAACGCAAGCTAACTATCACGTGAACGCGCATGGTCAGCTCATTGTACTCTGCCAGACCCCTGACTCAAAGAGCCCTCATTCCCCCCTCCTTCACAGTAGAAGCATCAAACAAGGTTCTAAAGACTGTTGACATCTAGTGGAAGCCTTAGGAAGTGCAATATGACCAATATCCCACTGTATATTCGATAGGCGATGAGTTGAAAAACTACAAACCTCAGATTTCCCACTTCCTGGTTCGATTTTTTCTCAGGTCATTTATACTCACAGACATCATTCAAACAGTTTTAGAAACTTCAGAGTGTTTTCTATCCAAATCTACTAATACTATGCATATCTTAGCTTCTGGGACCGAGTAGCAGGCAGTTTACTCTGGCCACCTTACTCATCCAAGCTACTCAATACTGCCCCCAGCCATAAGAAGTTATAAACATTTGTCATGAAAAAGTCTTCACTACCTAACTCTTCATCTAGCTAAGGTGTTTTGTGGTGGTGGAATCAATATTTATTAAATTCAAAATGTGCATGAAAATTTGCTTGCTAATGCTAGTGTCTTCTTGCTGTCTGAACCAGTCTCAAATCAATCCATGTGGAAGGAAAGGCGGGATGCTAACAATGCCAGTTCACACACTCAATTCTGAACACTCCCTCTAGCTAGTTTAGTGAAGTTCTAGCTATGCATGAATTCGTTTTCATGATATCTGTTCTGCCGTGATAGTGCGCTGACTTCTACAGCACAGTTGACTGGTCTGTGCGACGTTATCGCATTGGCCTAGAGTTCTGTATTGCAGTTCTGTTAAGTATTTATACCATTGGCAGACTTTCTATACCATTAGCAGATTTTTATACAGTATATCAAAATGACCCCAGTCTGTAGTTTGTCGGTTAATACAAATTATTTCATTTTTTAACCTTTAACATCAATTGTCAAAAAATGCATAAATTCTTTAATTTTTGCATATTTTGTAATTTAGACCCTAATTTACATCATCTGAAGTGTATGTCTTGTGCCCGCCATCGGTTGAGACACAGCATACTCTTGAATACAGGGTGGATGTCATTTCAATCATAGAAATATAATTCAGTAGGGTGGCGCGGTGGTCTAAGGCACTCCATCGCAGTTGCTAACTGTGCCACTAGAGATCCTGGTTCTAGTCCAGGCTCTGTCGTCTCCCGGCTGCGACCGGGAGACCCATGGGGCGGCGCACAATTGGCCGAGCGTCGTTAGGGGAGGGTTTGGCCGGCAGGGATGTACGTGTCCCATCGCGCTCTAGCGATTCCTGTGGCGGGCCGGGCACATGCACACTGACACGGTCGCCAGGTGTATGGTGTTTCCTCTGCTTTCGGGTTAAGCGGGCAAGCAGTGCGGCTTGGTTGAGTCGTGTTTCGGGGGACGCATGGCTCTCGACCTTCGCCTCTCCTGAGTCCGTATGGGAGTTGCAGCAACGAGACAAGACTGCAGCTACCAATTGGATACCACAAAATTGGGGAGGAAAAAGTGTTAAAAGTTTTTTTTTTTAATTGCTGGTACACAATTTACATTTTAAATAGAATTGAAATTTAAACTTCCAATTACTACCACAAAGATTGCTGCCGGTCCACCACTATTGAATATCAACTTAAAGAGATGCTGCCTTTAAAAAGCAACAAATCCCTTCATGGCATCGATATGAGTCAGGAACCGTTATTCTAGTATCAAATTTTACTACAAAGCGTAAACAGAATCATTTTGGTCAGTCAGTCTGGTCTAAAACGGAGTTTGGAACATCTGTGCGCCACAACGGGTAAAATAAGGTTGGGTTTTGATTTAACAATGTCCATTTGCCCACTAACATGAGGTGAACAGCTGCTGTGGTTGCTCTCGATCCAATACCATAGACAGTGAGACAGACCTGCCCAGCAGTTCCGACTTTGTTTACAAAGACAATACATTGCAATTTTTTTTTACTGGAGAAATACTGCACCAAACACCCTAGTTAAAGTAAAATTGCGCAATTAACATCCTCGGCCAAAACGTAAATTCAAGAAATCTGTAATTAATTTAATCTGCGATTCATTCTGGGGATTTTGAGAAAGTGAAATAGGCTTCCGTGTCTACAGTGTCTCATGGGGGATGAACATCTTTAACCAAACGCGGAATCAGTTAGAAAACACACCTACCAGACTGAAGTCTAGTTTTTCTTATGAGCAACAGAATAACACACGTGTCAATCGGCGTGTTCAGTGGCTCTTTAAATGGGAGTGTCTATTCTATTATCTATATATCTATGGTTTCAATAGGTTTCCTATAAAGTGTAATTTAAAACAACTGATATTCCCACTCAAGTCAACATTCTCTGATGTGTAAACCTCTAACCATCTTTGTGGTACCTTCCCAAAGTAGAAATTTAAATTTTAGTACATTTATCAGTTCCAAAAAGTCACTTTCTGACCAAATCTGAGCAAATATGTATGGAAGGTTTCATTCAAATCAAAAGGGGTGCAGTCAAAAAGTGATTGAAATCAAATGGAACCACCTTATAGATATCCTGAAAGAAAATTCTTCATTATGAAAATTCTGTTTTCAGATCCTGTGCATCCACCTGAAACGTTTTCGCCACGGGGTGATGTACTCCTTTAAGATCAACAGCCACGTGGCCTTCCCATTGGAGGGCCTCGAACTCCGACCTTTCCTGGCCAAGGACAACCCCTCCCAGATCACCACCTATGACCTGCTGTCCGTCATCTGTCACCATGGCACCGCAGGCAGTGGGTGACCCTTGACTGAATTACCTAACATTAAAGACTCCCTCCAGCTATTTTTGAAATGTTTGTTTGGCTGATATTGGTTGTGATTCACCGCAGCATAGTTATAGTGTGTCGGGTGTTTTCTTCATAGCTTACTATCTACATTTCTGCAATTCCATTACTCAACCTCTTTTTCACTGCCTCCCCCCTCTCTCTTCTTTCTTCTTCTGTCTTTCTCCACCTATTCTCTCTCTCTCTCGCTCTCTTCCCCTCCCTCCTAGGTGGTCACTACATAGCATACTGTCAGAACGTGATTAACGGTCAGTGGTACGAGTTTGATGACCAGTATGTAACGGAGGTCCATGAGACGGTGGTGCAGAATGCTGAGGCCTATGTGCTTTTCTACAGGTGAGACTTCAACCTTCATTATGTAAAAACACTTTATATGTTTTAATGTTTGGTTGAACTGAATAATGTATTTGATTTTGTGTATGTGTGTGTGTGTATACGTGTGCATGTGTGGGCCTGTGTCTGTGCATACACGCAGGCAGATTGCGATTTGAGTCTTTTCCATCTTACCGTGGAAATGCATTGTAATGCAGCCATCAATACACTCCTATCCCCCGTGGACTGGTTCGTATCTAAAACATCCATTCAGGCTGCAAAGGTGTCGATTCGATTTCCTCAACTAGATTGAATGGTGAGAAGGTGGTAAATAACAGGGAAAATATGCATACTTTCTTTTATGAAACACCATTTTCCACCACCATGCTAAAGTGGCTAATGCCTAGGAATGCTAGTCACGAATGTTGCGTATCGCGTTCAGCCAATCACGTTGCAGCATTCTGTTGTTTACCCCTGTCTGAACGCAGGGCGCAACATCAGGAAGTAGCATTAGCCACTAGCATGGTGGTGGAAAATGGTGTTTCATAAAGAAAGTACACATACTTTCAGTTTTCTTTTCTGCCTTCTCGCTATTCGATCTAGTTAAAGAGGAAATTTCCTTCGCCTCCAACCCCTTTCGATGCGTGGAATGGATGTGGGTAGGTCTACATAAGGGTGCTAATTTAAAAAGCTCTGACGAAGGCCGTGAGGCCGATGCGTAAAGCTTAATAAAGATCAGTGATACGATCAAAAGCAGTATGCGGGTTCCTTCTTCTTTTTCTTCATTTTATCCGGCTGTTGCCATGCACCTGCAAAGAAGATAGCTCAGATTTGACTTTACAAACAACAAGAGGGCTTAATTGGAGTTTATTTCTTCGGAGCCTAGACCTATATAAAATAACTTAACTGGCTGAGGTAGGCTATGAAGCTTAACAGCCTAATAGAAGTACAATTTTTTTTATTAGGTCTACTTACAATTGCAACTGGTCAAAAATGTAGCATCCTACATAAAACAATCATTTGAAGAAAAAAAGTCTGCACTTTCGAACTAAAACAATGTAACTACCGTAATTTCCGTACTATAAGCCGCTACTTTTTCCCACGCTTTGAACCTCGCGGAACAATGACGCGGCTAATTTATGGATTTTTCCCGCTTTCACAAATTCATGCCGCCAAAAAACTGAGCCCCGTCACATAATGTGACGTAAATCGAGCGCGCTCAAACTTCCCATCATTCTGATTACGGTAGTCATTTTGTCACCCTCATCATGGCAATGACACGGAGAAATGCATATGATGCAGCTTTCAAGTTGAAGGCGATCGATCTGGCTGTTGGGAAAGGAAATAGAGCTGCTGCACGGGAGCTTGGCCTTAATGAGTCGATGATAAGACGTTGGAAACAGCAGCGTGAGGAACTGACTCGGTGCAGAAAGACAACAAAAGCTTTCAGAGGGAAGAAAAGCAGATGGCCCGAACTAGAAAATGAGCTTGAAGACTGGGTCAACACACAGAGAGCAGACGGCCGAGGTGTTTCAACTGTGCAGATCCGACTGAAAGCCAAAACAATCGCCACCGCAATGAAGTTTGAGGATTTTAGAGGTGGACCATCGTGGTGTCTAAGATTTATGAGACGTAAAGGCCTGTCCATCAGGGTACGGACGAGTCTGTGTCAGCAGCTCCCTCCCGACTACGAGGAAAAAGTTTCAAACTTCCGCAAATTCACTGATGCAAAGATAGCGGAGCATTCCATCGACCCGCACGACATCATAAATATGGATGAGGTTCCTCTGACGTTTGACCTGCCTCTCACTCGGACTGTCAACAGGAAAGGCGAATCATCCATCACGCTGAAAACAACTGGGCATGAAAAAACGCACTTCACCTGTGTTCTGAGCTGCACGGCATCGGGAGAAAAGCTTCCACCGATGTAGATTTTCAAACGCATGACGATGCCAAAAGAAAAATTCCCGAGAGGAATTGTTGTGAAAGTCAACAAGAAAGGATGGATGACGGAAAGCCTAATGCATGAATGGCATACGGAGTGTTACGGCAAGCGACCGGGAGGATTCTGTCACAAGAACAAGGCATTGCTCGTGTTGGACAGCATGAGGGCCCACATAACAGATTCTGTGAAAGAAGCCATCAAGAGGACAAACTCAATTCCAGCTGTGATTCCTGGGGGCACAACAAAGTATTTGCAGCCACTCGACATCAGTGTAAATCGTGCATTTAAGGTGGCGCTCCGTGTTCAGTGGGAGGCTTGGATGACAAGTGGGGAGAAATCCTTCACTAAAACGGGCCGCATGCGAAGAGCAACTTATGGTCAAGTCTGCCAGTGGGTCCTGACAGCGTGGAGCAATGTCAAAAGATCCACTATCATCAACGGGTTTCGAAAGGCTGGACTGCTGCGTGTTGAAGAGGGCAGCATGAGCTCAGCGGGGAATTTGCCTCCGGATGAAAGTGACAAGAGCGACAATGAAAACGATCCAACATCGGATGAAGCAATTCTGAGGCTATTCAACTCCGACACCGAAGGAGATGACTTCAGTGGTTTCAGTGCACAGGAGGAGGAAGATAGTGACCAATGACTTTCTTGGTAGGCTACTGTTTACTGCTATTTTTTTAATTTTTGTTACAAGCCGTGTTTCGTTAAAGCCTATTTATTTTTGTTACAAGCCGTGTTTCGTTTAAAAGCCTATTTATTTTTGTTTAAAGTGTAAAGTTCATTTGTTTCAATGTACCGGTAGGCACCTGCGGCTTATAGACATGTGCAGCTTATTTATGTACAAAATACATATTTTTTTTTAGATTCAGTGGGTGCGGCTTATATTCAGGTGCGCTTAATAGTCCAGAAATTACGGTAAAAAGAAAGCGCGCATTTGTAATTCCCAAGCTCTAAAAGTAATTGGAAAGGTAGATACAATATATGTATACAGTATACAGTATATGTAATACATTTCTTACCGAGTCGTGATACCCACAGATTTGCCTTTGCCGATCGCTCATCATCTTCATTCATCTTCATTCATCAGTGAGTCAATGGCTAGAATAGTCATTGACTCACTCGCGCGTTGAAAAGGAACGAGCTCTGGAACTCCACCTCCGACAGGCAGTCAACATACAGTACGTGATGGGTTCGTCAGGTTTTCGGTTCACCCTGACATTTCCATTCCTCTTCTGACAACAGAACTTGACCAACTGCTCACCAGGCACAGCAAGGGCCGCCCGGACAGTTCTGCTGTTCTGCTATTCCAAGGATGTGTAACCGAAGAGAGAGAGGCACAGAATACATAGCCTTCCCGCTGTGGCCATCTATTTCAGCACCGTTTCGCGCTGCTCTGAGACAAGCAGAAACAAAAAATGTCAAATATTCCATGATATTCTTAAGATATGTGTTGACTGAATATAAGCAAGTGATGTCTGCTAAATAATCAAGTTAGGTTTCTCCAGAATTAAATCATTCTAAATAACTGGCTTGATTTACAAATTAGTGAGAGTGTCTCACCCCATGTTCAAGAATCCCCAAAATGCCGTTACTTTTTAAACAAAGCGATTATTCTTAATTAATTTAGAATTATATGAAGGCCCCTTAGATATTCTCACAGATCCTAATGGAAAATGCCCCTTAGATATTAATATATAGTCCTCCAATCCTCTAAATGTAATTATTGGCGGAGAGTTACATCATAATTTATTTATATTTTTAGATATACTGTTTGTAACGGCTGTCTAATTCCTCCTCCTCGGATGAGGAGAAGGAGTAGGGATCGGACCAAAACGCAGTGGTAGATGAATACATGAATGAATTTATTTAAAGACAAGACGAACACGAAAAAACACTTTGAAAAATTACAAAACAACAAAACGACGTAGACAGACCTGAACTTGAGAATTTACAATATAACACGAAGAACAGGAACAGACTAACCAAACGAACGAACACGAAACAGTCCCGTGTGGTGCGACAGACACAGACACAGGAACAATCACCCACAAACAAACAGTGAGAACAGCCTACCTTAATATGGTTCTCAATCAGAGGAAACGTCAAACACCTGCCTCTAATTGAGAACCATATCAGGCAACACATTTAACCCAACATAGAAACACATAACATAGAATGCCCACCCCAACTCACGCCCTGACCAACTAAACACATACAAAAACAAGGAAAACAGGTCAGGAACGTGACACTGTTAAAAATTGTGTAGGTCTTATTTATTTAAAGAGCATGTTGAAGTTAGAAGCAAAAGCCTACAGAATTAGGCACTTCATTTTTTAAATCATTTAATTAAGGAAATGTGTTCATTTTGTTTATTAGGCTACTGTGCAGTCTACAATACATACTGTAGTTAACATGGGACTCTTCAAATACCGATGTTGATTTAGTTATGGATCCTTAATGAATTACTATGGGAATAAATATCACTAATTTACAGAAATATTGGAACAAAGTTATCTAATGAAGGCAAACCATTTAGAATCCTCCAATCCTGTAGCCTACTTCCAACCATCATGTTGAACAATCGCCATATTTTCCATTCCATCCTAACGGAAACCCAGAGGGTTTTGTTTTTTTGTTTTTCTCTGAATAGAAACACGAATCAAATTAATTAAGCCAGATTTCTTAAAATCAATCCCTTAAACTATGTCATTACAAAAAAGGTTTTAAATTCTCTGGTAATGCCAATACGGAGTACTATCTAATGTTTCTCAAAGATGCCATATCAAACTAGCAATAACTTGCAGTAACTGAAAAAATGGCTTAGAATGAAATGACGTGCCACAGAATGGTGTGCCGCAGCAAGGTCTGCCGCAGTATGACGCAACTTTTAAAGGAGGAACAACTGTCGGTAGAGTTATTAAAGTGAGTATGCATAGATAATAAACAGAGTAGCAGCAGCATAAAAGGGGGGAGGCAATGCAAATAGTCTGGGTAGCCATTTGATTAGCTGTTCAGCTGTTCAGGAGTCTTTTGGCTTCGGAGTAGAAGCTGTTGAGAAGCCTTTTGGACCTAGACTTGGCGCTCTGGTACCGCTTGCCGTGCGGTAGCAGAGAGAACAGTCTATGACTAGGGTGGCTGGAGACATTGACAATTTTTAGGGCCTTCCTCTGACACCGCATGGTATAGAGGTCCTGGATGCCAGGAAGCTTGGCCCCAGTGATGTACTTGGCCGTACGTACTACCCTCTGTAGTGCCTTGCGGTCAGCGGCCGAGCAGTTGCCATACCAGGTAGTGATGCAGCCAGTCAGGATGCTCTTATTGGTGCAGCTGTAGAACTTTTTTAGGATCTGAGGACCCATGCCAAATATTTTTCTCCTGGAGGGGAATAGGTTTTGTCGTGCCCTCTTCACATCTGTCTTGGCATGCTTGGACCATGTTAGTTTGTTGATGTGGACACCAAGGAACTTGAAGTTCTCAACCTGCTCCACTATAGCCTTGTCGATGGGAATGGGGGGAGTGCTCGGTCCTCATTTTCCTGTAGTCCACAATCATATCCTTTGTTTTGATCACGTTGAGAGAGAGGTTGTTGTCCTGGCACCACACGGCCAGGTCTCTGACCTCCTCCTTATAGGCTGTCTCATTGTTGTTGGTAATCAGACCTACCACTGTTGTCATCAGCAAACTTAATGATGTGTTGGAGTCGTGACTGGCCATGCAGTCATGAGTGAACAGGGAGTACAGGAGGGGACTGAGAACGCACCCCTGAGGGGCCCCCATGTTTAGTATCAGCTTGGCGGATGTGTTGTTACCTACCCTTAACATCTGGGGCGGCCCGTCAGGAAGTCCAGGATCCAGTTGCAGAGGGAGGTTTTTAGTCCCAGGGTCCTAACCTTAGTGATGAGCTTTGAGCTCACTATGGTGTTGAACGCTGAGCTGTAGTCAATGAAAAGTATTCTCACATAGGTGTTCCTTTTGTCCAGGTGGGAAAAGGCAGTGTGGAGTCCAATAGAAATTGCATCATCTGTGGATCTGTTGGGGTTGTATGCACATTGGAGTGGGTCTAGGGTTTCTGGAATGATGGTGTTGATGTGGGCCATGAACAGCCTTTCAATGCACTTCATGGCTACACACGTGAGTGCTAGGGGTCGGTAGTCATTTAGGCAGGTTACCTTAGTATTCTTGGGCACATTTTGGTATTACAGACTCAGACAGGGAGATGTTGAAAATGTCTGTGAAGACACTTGCCAGTTGGTCAGCACATGCTCGGAGTACACGTCCTGGTAATCCATCTGGCCCTGTGGCCTTGTGAATGTTAATCTGTTTAAAGGTCTTACCCACATCAGCTACGGAGACGGTGATCACACAGTCGTCCAGAACAGCTGATGCTCTCGTGCATGTTTCAGTGTAATTTTAGTAATTTAGCTCGCCTGATAGGCTTGTGTCACTGGGTAGCTCGCGGCTGTGCTTCCCTTTGTAGTCTAATGGTTTGCAAGCCCTGCCACATCCGACGAGTGTCAGAACCGGTGTAGTACAATTCGATCTTAGTCCTGTATTGATGCTTTGCCTGTTTGATGGTTCGTCGAAGGGCATAGCGGGATTTCTTATAAGATTCTGTATTAGAGTCTCGCTCCTTGAAAGTGGCAGCTCTGCCCCTTAGCTCAGTGCGGATGTTGCCTGTAATCCGTGTTTTTGTGTTTGTCCACAGGAAGAGCAGTGAGGAGTCGGTGAGGGAGAGGCAGAAGGTGGTGGATTTAGCTAGCATGAAGGAGCCAAGCCTGCTGCAGTTCTACATCTCCAGAGAGTGGCTGAACAAGTTCAACACGTTCACTGAGCCAGGGCCCATCAGCAACCACACCTTCCTCTGCCAGCACGGAGGTCAGTACTGTACTGGACCTAACACCACAACCCATCCTAAGCATCAACCACACTCGATCCATATAAGACCTGGGCTCACTTCAAGTAGTACTTGTTTTCTTTCAAATACTTTAAGCTGCACTTGATTGAGCTTCCTGGCGCAGTGGAAGCAGTAGAGTACTGAGTAGTCCCAAAAGTGCAAACTCTGTCCATCTGGTCTGAGGGCCTTTCCTGTTCAAGGTATTCTATTTCTGTCCTCACTAACCCCACCTTTAGGTTGAAAGTGGTTGAAAGCACAACCACTTTCAACCCCAATTGAACTAATCTCCTACTTGTGTTTTGTCCAGGGATCCCGCCCAATAAGTACCACTACATTGACGACCTGGTGGTGATCCTGCCCCAGAACGTGTGGGAGTACCTGTACAACAGGTAAGATGAGACTCGCTCCTCAGTCTGTCTGGCTGTCTGACTGGCTGTCAAACTTTTTATCTTCCTTCCTTTCTGTCTGACAGACTGACTGACTGACTGACATGGTGAAGGAGTTCAATGGTCTATAAATTCTGTCTTTTCTGTCTGTCTTCCTGTCTTTTCTGTCCGACTGTCTTCCTGCCCACCTGTCTGTCTGTTTGTCTGTCTGTTCATCAGACTGTCTGTCTAACAGACTGTATATCTGTCTCCCAGTTTTGGAGGAGGTCCAGCAGTGAACCACTTGTACGTGTGTGCCATCTGCCAGGTGGAGTTAGAGGCTCTGGCCAAACGCAGGAAGGTGGAAATAGACACCTTTATCAGGGTAAGAGTGTGTCAGTGTTTTTCTGCATCAAAAAGGGGCTTAAGTGGTTGGCATGGCACGGTCATTTTCATTCCTTTTTTTGTTGTTGCAGTTTTAAAGCACATTTCCTGCAATTCGGTACTGAACAAAAATATAAACACAACATGCAACGATTTTACTGAGTTGCAGTACATATAAGGAATCAGTCAATTGAAATTAATTTATTAGGCTGTAGTCTTGGGATTTCATATGACTGGGCAGGGGTGCAGCCACGGGTGGGGTTGGGAGGGCATAGGCCCACCCACTGGGGAGCCAGCCCAGCCAATCAAAATGAGTTTTTCCTCACAACAGACAGAAATACTCCTCCGTTTCATCAGCTTTCAGGGTGGCTGGTTTCAGACAATCCAGCAGGTGGAGGTCCTGGGCTGGCGTGGTTACTCATGGTCTGTGGTTGTGAGGCCGGTTGGACGTACTGCCAAATTTTCTAAAATGACATTGGTAGAGAAATGAACATTACATTCTCTGGCAACAGCTCTGGTGGACATTCGTGCAGTCAGCATGCCAATTGCACACTCCCTCAAAACTTGAGACATCTGTGGCATTGTGTTGTGTGACAAAACTGCACATTTTAGTGGCCTTTTATTGTCCGCAATACAAGGTGCACTTGTGTAATGATCATGCTGTTTAATCAGCTTTTTGATATGCCACACCTGTCAGGTGGATGGATTATCTTGACAAAGGAGAACCGCTCACTAACGGGGATATAAACAGATTTGAGAGAAATAAGCTTTTTGTGAGTATAGAACATTTCTGGGATCTTTTATTTCAGCTCTTGAAACATGGGACCAACAATTACGTGTTGCGTTTATATTTTGGTTCAGTGTACACATTCTGCCATGGACCTGAGAGAAAATGTTGCCGTTTTAAAGCTCATTTCCTGCAATTCTATGCATTTTGCCATGGCTAATGCTGTGTTCTTTTGCTCAAACATAATAACAAAATCTGTACAGATAAGTTAATTGTTTTTGGAGTTTTCAATTCTCCCTGACTTTCTAGCTTTTATTTTGGTGATTGTTAGTTCTCGAAGATAATATTCTAAAAGAAAATATATAGATCCATTAATATTTTCTAAATACGTTATGTGGTTTAGTCGTTTAAAGTTTACACAAAGCATTTTTCCATTTCATTTTTTAAAAACTGTTTAGTTATTAAGCGGCCCGCCCAAGGATTTCAATGGTCGAAAAACCCCTGTGTGTTTGTGCCCTCTCTCGGTCTCTCCAGTTGAATAAAGAGTTCCAAGCGGAGGAGGCTCCTACAGTTATCCTGTGTATCAGTATGCAGTGGTTCAGAGAGTGGGAGAGCTTTGTCAAGGGCAAAGACAATGGTAGGATTCTATGAGAATAGATACCATGCATTATAGTACCAACAGAAGCTAAGAGCTGAATTACCTCAGTACCTCAGTACACCATCATTATCATATTGTATCCTCTGTGCAGACCAGATATGCAATAATAATATATGCTATTTAGCAGGCGCTTTTATCCAAAGCGACTTAGTCATGCGTGCATACACTTTACTTATGGGTTGGCCCGGGAATCAACCCACTATCCTGGCGTTACAAGCGCCATGCTCTACCAACTGAGCTACAGATGAATAAATACAGTCTGCAATGTTCCTCAGTAACAACACTAAAGCTTTTGTTGGTGTTTGTTTATGTTGGTCATTGTTTTCTCAGAGCCCCCTGGTCCTATTGACAACAGTAAGATTGGTGTCATGAAAGGGGGACACGTACAGCTCAAGCAAGGTAAGCAGTGTATGCTCATACATATTCACATTGTGTGGGTTGGTTGGTCGGTCTCTGGGTGCGTGCGCTCCTGTGTGTATTGGAATACACCTTGTGTGTGTGTGTGTGCGCGCGCGTATGTACACACAGTGTACAAAACATTATGGACGCCTACTCTTTCCTTGACAGACTGACCAGGTGAATCCAGGCAAAAGCTACGATCTCTTATTGATGTCACTTGTTAAGTTAAATCCACTTCAATCACTGTAGATGAATTGGAGGAGACAGGTTAAAGAAGGATTTTTAAGCCTCGAGACGGTTGAGACATGGATTGTGTGTGTGTCATTCAGAGGTAAATGGTGGGCACGACAAAAGATTTAAGTGCCTTTAAACAGGGTATGGTAGTAGGTGCCAGGCACACAGGTTTGTGTCAAGAACTGCAACGCTGCTGTTTTTTTAACGCTAAACAGTTTAATGTGTGTATCAAGAATGGTCCACCACCCAAAAGACATCCTGCCAACTTAACACAACTGTGGGAAGCACTGGAGTCGGCATGGGGCAGCATCCCTGTGGAATAGTTTTGACACCTTATAGAGGCCATGCCCTGATGAATTGAGGCTGTTCTGAGGGCAAAGGGGGAAGGTGTACTTAATGTTGCCTTTTTCCACATGTTATGTCGCTCCACAGCTATTTTCAGGTCTCCAGAGTTTTTCGATCAGGTTCAAGTCTGGGCTCTGGCTGGGCCACTCAAGGACATTGAGACTTGTCACGAAGCCCCTCCTGTTTTGTCTTGGCTGTGTGCTTAGGGTTGTTGTTCTGTTGGAAGGTGAACCTTCGCCCCAGTCTGAGATCCTGAGCCATTTGGAGCAGGTTTTCATCAAGGATCTCACTGTACTTTGCTTCGTTCATCTTTCCCTCGATCCTGACTAGTCTCCCAGTCCCTGAAAAACATCCCTACAGTGTGATGCTGCCATCACCACCATGCTTCACCGTAGTGATAGTGCCAGGTTTCCTCCAAACGTGACACTTGGCATTCAGGCCAAATAGTTCAATCTTGGTTTCATCAGACCAGAGAATCTTGTTTCTCATGGTCTGAGAGTCCTTTAGGTACCTTTTGGCAAACTCAATGCGAGCTGTCATGTGCCTTTCACTGAGGAGTGGCTTCCGTCTGGCCACTCTACCATAAAGGCCTGATTGGTGGAGTGCTGCAGAGATGGTTGTCCTTCTGGAAGGTTCTCCCATCTCCACAGAAGAACTCTAGAGCTCTGTCAAAGTGACCATCGGGTTCTTGGTCACCTCCCTGACCAAGGCCCTTCTCCCCCGATTGCTTAGTTTGGCCAAGCGGACAGCTCTAGGAAGAGTCTTGGTGGTTCCAAACTTCTTCCATTTAAGAATGATGGAGACCACTGTGTTCTTGGATTTTCAATGCTGTATAAATGTTTTGGTACCCTTCCCCATATCTGTTCCTCGACCCAATCCTGTCTCGGTGCTGTACGGACAATTCCTTTGACCTCATCGCTTGGTTTTTGCTCTAACCATGCACTGTCAACTGTGGGAACTTATATAGACATTTACATTTACATTTAAGTCATTTAGCAGACGCTCTTATCCAGAGCGACTTACAAATTGGTGCATTCACCTTATGATATCCAGTGGAACAACCACTTTACAATAGTGCATCTAACTCTTTTAAGGGGGAGGGGGGGGTTAGGAGGATTACTTTATCCTATCCTAGGTATTCCTTAAAGAGGTGGGGTTTCAGGTGTCTCCGGAAGGTGGTGATTGACTCCGCTGACCTGGCGTCGTGAGGGAGTTTGTTCCACCATTGGGGTGCCAGAGCAGCGAACAGTTTTGACTGGGCTGAGCGGGAACTGTACTTCCTCAGAGGTAGGGAGGCGAGCAGGCCAGAGGTGGATGAACGCAGTGCCCTTGTTTGGGTGTAGGGCCTGATCAGAGCCTGAAGGTACGGAGGTGCCGAACGACAGGGTGTTGTCCAGGATCACGCCAAGGTTCTTAGCACTCTGGGAGGAGGACACAATGGAGTTGTCAACCGTGATGGCGAGATCATGGAACGGGCAGTCCTTCCCCGGGAGGAAGAGCAGCTCCGTCTTGCCGAGGTTCAGCTTGAGGTGGTGATCCGTCACCAAATCATGCCTTTCCAAATCATGTCCAGTCAATTGCATTTACCACAGGTGGACTCCAATCAAGTTGTAGAAACATCTTAAGAAAGATCAGTGGAATCAGGATGCACCAGAGTTAAATTTCGAGTCACATAGCAAGGATTTGAATATTTATGTAAATAAGGTATTTCATACATTTGTTAATATATTTTTTTGCAAAAATTTCTAAACCTGTTTTCACTTCGTCGTTATGGAGTATTGTGTGTAGATTGAGGGGATACAACTATTTTTTATCCATTTTAGAATAAGGCTGTAACATAAAACAATTTGGGAAAAGTCAAGGGGTCTGAATACTTTCCGAATGCACTGTATATCAAATAGCTAAATGACCAAATGATCCTTGTGGGGTACTCCTAATGTTTGATATACTCCGTGTAGTGTATGTTAACACGCCTTGGTGTGTGCCCCTAGGGGCTGACTATGGTCAGATCTCAGAGGAGATGTGGCAGTATCTCCTCGGTATCTATAGTGGAGGGCCTGAGATTGCAGTGAGACAGACAGTGCCGGCCACCAACACAGACAGCCTGCATGGAGAGAGGAAGATAGAGGCAGAGACCAGGGCACTCTGAGAAATGGTGAGTTACAGCACACACACACACATACAAGCACCCAATACACACGTTGTGTTTATAAACATATACAGGTAAGCACACATACAAACAAGCACACTCAATCATACACATACAGTGCATTCAGAAAGTATTCACACTCCTTCACTACTTTCACATTTTGTTGTGTTACAGCTTGAATTTAAAATTGATTCAATTTATTTATTTTTGGTCACTGGCCTACATACAAACAAGCACACTCAATCATACACATACACTACCCATAATGTCAAAGAGGAATTATATTTTTAGACATTTTGACAAATTAATTTAAAATTTTAACCTGTCTGACTCTAGCGTTCCGCCAGCGGAACTCCTCCCACATTCCACTGAAAAGGCAGAGCGCGAAATTCAAAATATATTTTTTTGAAATATTTAACTTTCACACATTAACAAGTCCAATACAGCAAATGAAAGATACACATCTTGTGAATCCAGTCAACATGTCCGATATTTTAAATGTTTTACAGCGAAAACAGCACGTATATTTATGTTAGCTCACCACCAAATACAAAGAAGGACAGACATTTTTCACAGCACAGGTAGCATGCACAAAGCCAACCTAACTAACCAAGAACCAACCAAACTAACCAAGAAACAACTTTATCAGATGACAGTCTGATAACATATTTATTGTATAGCATATGTTTTGTTAGAAAAATGTGCATATTTCAGGTATAAATCATAGTTTACCATTGCAGCCACCATCACAACTCTCCCCAAAGCGACTAGAATAACTACAGAGAGCAACGTGTATTACCTAATTACTCATCATAAAACATTTCTTAAAAATACACAGCGTACAGCAATTGAAAGACACAGATCTTGTGAATCCAGACAATATTTCAGATTTTCTAAGTGTTTTACAGCGAAAACACAATATAGCGTTATATTAGCTTAGCATAATAGCAAACCACACAGCAGCATTGATTCCAGCCAAACATAGCGATAACGTATTCACCACCAAAATATATTAATTTTTTCACTAACCTTCTCAGAATTCTTCAGATGACAGTCCTGTAACATCATATTACACAATGCATATAGAGTTTGTTCGAAAATGTGCATATATAGCGGCACAAATCGTGGTTATACAAAGAGAAAAGTTGCCAAGCTGCCCAGAAAATGTCGGGCGCCATCTTGGAGAGGCACCTATTCTAATCAATAAATAATCATAAACTTGACTAAAAAATACAGGGTGGACAGCATATGAAAGACAAATTAGTTCTTAATGCAATCGCTTTGTTACATTTTTAAAATTAACTTTACTGCGCAATACGGCGTGCGCTAAAGCAGGGCTACACAAAAATTAATGGCGGCTTATGCATTTAACATTTTTCAACAGAACAACGATTTATCAGCATAAATAGTTCTTACTTTTCGATGAACTCCCATCAGAATCTTGGGAAAGGTGTCCTTTGTCCAGAACAATCGTCTTTTGGTCGAAAGATGTACTCTTGTCCTGTCGAAATCGCTGCTAACGTTAGCCATGTGCCGGAAAGATGTCCAACTCTTGAAAACGCGTCACAAAGAAATGCCAGAAAATCGCAATAAACTGATATAAATTGCTATAAGTCGGTTTAAATTAACTACCTTATGATGTCTTTAACAACTATAACGAATAAAAACATGACCGGAGATATAGAACTGGCTAAACGAAAGCTTGGAAGAAGGCCACTCTGGTGTTCATACTGCGTCAGGTGCACGGTTGAAAAGAACGGTCCTTCCGTTCCACGGTCTTATAAAGGGTCCCAGATTGCGCAATCGACTCCATTCAAATTCTCACCACTTACTGACATCTAGAGGAAGGCGTATGCAGTGTTTGTAGCCCCACAGCGTTCACAGGGACTTATAAACTGACCTGGGAACAGGGACCTCGATTTCTGAAATCTCACTCCCTGGCAGGAAATGTGCTGCAGAAGGAGTTCTGTTTCACTCAGAGACATAATTCAAACGGTTTTAGAAACTAGAGAGTGTTTTCTATCCAATAGTAATAATAATATGCATATTGTACGAGCAAGAATTGAGTACGAGGCAGTTTAATTTGGGGACCAATTTTTCCAAGATCGAAATAGCACCCCCCATGGGCTCAAGAGGTTTTAAATGTCTTGAGTCAATAAGTATTCAACCTTTTTATGACAAGCCTAAATAAGTTCATGAGTAAAAATGTGCTTAGCAAGTCACATCGTAAGTTGCATGGCTTGACTGTTTGGAGTAATAGTATTTTTAAATGTTTTTTGAATGACTACCTCATCTCTGTACCCCACACATACAATTATCTGTAAGGTCCCTCAGTCGAGCAGTGAATTTCAAACACTGATTCAACCGCAAAGACCAGTGAGGTTATCCAATGCCTAGCAAAGAAGGGCAGCTATTGGTAGATGGATAAAAAATAAGGCAAAAAGCAGACATTGAATATCACTTTGAGCATGGTGAAGTTATTAATTACACTTTGAATGGTGTATCAATAAACCCAATCACTACAAAGATACAGGCGTCCTTTCTAACTCAGTTGCCGGAGAGGAAGGAAACTGCTATTGATTTAATGGCTGATTTAATGGCTTTAATGGCTGTGATAGAATAGAACTGAGGATGGATCAACAACATTGTAGTTACTTCAAAACATGTATCCTGTTTGCAACAAGGCACTAAAGTACTAGTGCAAAACATTTGGAAAAGCAATTCACTTTTTGTACTGAATATAAAGTTTTATGTTTTGGACAAATACAACACATTACTTAACAAGTCACATAATAAATTGCATGGACTCATTTATTTATTAACTCAGGGGTGTGAATACTTTTGTGTGTGAATACTTTTGTAAATGAGATATTTCTGTATTTAAATGTCAATGAACTTGCAAACATTTCTAAAAACATGTTTTCACTTTGTCATTATGGAGTATTGTGTGTAGATGTGAGATGTTTTATTTATTTTGAATTTCATTTTGAATTCAGGCTGTAACACAACAAAATGTGGAATAAGTAAAGGCCGAGCAATTGCCGTACCAGGCAGTGATGCAACCAATCAGGATGCTCTCGATGTTGCAGCTGTAGAACCTTTTGAGGATCTCAGGATCCATGCCAAATCTTTTTAGTTTCCTGAGGGGGAATAGGCTTTGTCGTGCCCTCTTCACGACTGTCTTGGTATGTTTGGACCATGTTAGTTTGTTGTTGATGTGAACACCTGCTCCACTACAGCCCCGTCGATGAGAATGTGGGCGTGCTCGGTCCTCCTTTTCCTGTAGTCCACAATAATCTCCTTAGTCTTGGTTACGTTGAGGGATAGGTTGTTATTCTGGCACCACCTGGCCAGGTCTCTGACTTCCTCCCTATAGGCTGTCTTGTCGTTGTCGGTGATCAGGCCTACCACTGTTGTGTTGTCTGCAAACTTAATGATGGTGTTGGAGTCATGCCTGGCCATGCAGTCGTGGGTGAACAGGGAGTGCAGGAGGGGACTAAGCACGCACCCCTGGGGAGCTCCAGTGTTGAGGATCAGCGTGGCAGATGTGTTGCTACCTACCCTCACCACCTGGGGGCGGTCCGTCAGGAAGTCCGGGATCCAGTTGCAGAGGGAGGTGTTTAGTACCAGGATCCTTAGCTTAGTGATGAGCTTTGAGGGTACTATGGTGTTGAACGCTGAGAGTTAGTCAATGAATAGCATTCTCACATAAGTGTTCCTTTTGTCCAGGTGGGAAAGGGCAGTGTGGAGTGCAATAGAAATTGCATCATCTGTGTATCTGTTGGAGCGGTATGCAAATTGGAGTGGGTTCTAGGGTTTCTGGGATAATGGTGTTGATGTAAGCCGTTACCCACCTTTCAAAGCACTTCATGGCTACGGACGTGAGTGCTACGGGTCTGTAGTCATTTAGGCAGGTTGCCTTTGTTCTTGGGCACAGGGACTATGGTGGTCTGCTGAAATATGTTGGTATTACAGACTTAATCAGGGACATGTTGAGAATGTCTGAAGACACCTGCCAGTTGGTCAGCACATAACCGGAGCACACATCCTGGTAATCCGTCTGGCCCCTCAGCCTTGTGTACGTCCGGAACAGCTGATGCTCTCATGCATGCCTCAGTGTTTTTTTGCCTCGAAGCAAGCATAGAAGTGATTTACCTCGTCTGGTAGGCTCGTGTCACTGGGCAGCTCTCAGCTGTGCTTCCCTTTTGTAGTCTGTAATAGTTTGCAAGCCCTGCCACATAAGATGAGCGTCGAAGCCAGTGTAGTATGATTCAAACTTAGCCCTGTATTGACGCTTTGCCTGTTTGATGGTTCGTCGGAGGGCATAGCAGGATTTCTTGTAAGCTTCCGGGTTAGAGTCCCGCACCTTGAAAGCGGAAGCTCTACCCTTTAGCTCACTGCGAAGTTGCCTGTAATCCATGGCTTCTGGATTGGGTATGTACTAGAGGTCGACCGATTAATCGGAATTTCAAGTTTCAAATTTCATAACAATCGGAAATCGGTATATTTGGGCGCCGATTTGCCTATTTTTATTTTTATTATTATTATTTTTTACACCTTTATTTAATCTTTATTTAACTAGGCAAGTCAGTTAAGAACACATTATTATTTTCAACGACGACCTTGGAGGCAGAACGACAGTTTTTTAACCTTGTCAGCTCGGGGGATCCAATCTTGCAACCTTACAGTTAACTAGTCCTAACACCTGATTACATTGCACTCCACGAGGAGCCTGGCTGTTACGTGAATGCAGTAAGTTAAGGTAAGTTGCTAGCTAGCATTAAACTTATCTTATAAAAAACAATCAATCAATGACTGTCATTGCTCCAATGTGTACTTAACCATAAACATCAATGCCTTTCTTAAAATCAATACACAAGTATATATTTTTAAACCTGCATATTTAGCTAAAAGAAATCCAGGTTAGCAGGCAATATTAACCAGGTGAAATTGTGTCATTTCTCTTGCCTTCATTGCACGCAGAGTCAGGGTATATGCAACAGTTTGGGCCGCCTGGCTCTTTGCGAACTAATTTGCCAGAATTTTACGTAATTATGACATAACATTGAAGGTTGTGCAATGTAACAGGAATATTTAGACTCATGGATGATAAAATACGGAACGGAATAAACATTTTGTTTTCGAGGTGATAGTTTCCGGATTAGTCAAAGGTATATGGTTTAGAGAGAAATAGTCGACGCGTTATAATTCCTGTAATAACTTGCGGCGGAACTTGAAAGGGGTTCCTTCGTTATTTTACGGTTCATGTCTTCCATAGAGAATGTCTTGATCTACTTCAAATAAGGTCTGTGTTTCGCGGAGGAGCAGACTGACAGGGGACCATGCAGACAAGTTCTGCTTTCTGCACTACAACCTAAAACTTAACTGGGAATATTGAAGACTTCTTTAAGAAGAAGAGAAGAAGAGAAGATTAATCTTCTCCTTTCCCCCCTCTGATAACCAGGTGGTGAATCGCATCTCTGCATGTCTGGCAGACATATCAGTGTGGATGACGGATCACCACCTCAAGCTGAACCTCGGCAAGACGGAGCTGCTCTTCCTCCCGGGGAAGGACTGCCCGTTCCATGATCTCGCCATCACGGTTGACAACTCCATTGTGTCCTCCTCCCAGAGTGCTAAGAACCTTGGCGTGATCCTGGACAACACCCTGTCGTTCTCAACTAACATCAAGGCGGTGACCCGTTCCTGTAGGTTCATGCTCTACAACATTCGCAGAGTACGACCCTGCCTCACGCAGGAAGCGGCGCAGGTCCTAATCCAGGCACTTGTCATCTCCCGTCTGGATTACTGCAACTCGCTGTTGGCTGGGCTCCCTGCCTGTGCCATTAAACCCCTACAACTCATCCAGAACGCCGCAGCCCGTCTGGTGTTCAACTTTCCCAAGTTCTCTCACGTCACCCCGCTCCTCCGCTCTCTCCACTGGCTTCCAGTTGAAGCTCGCATCCGCTACAAGACCATGGTGCTTGCCTACGGAGCTGTGAGGGGAACGGCACCTCCGTACCTTCAGGCTCTGATCAGGCCCTACACCCAAACAAGGGCACTGCGTTCATCCACCTCTGGCCTGCTCGCCTCCCTACCTCTGAGGAAGTACAGTTCCCGCTCAGCCCAGTCAAAACTGTTCGCTGCTCTGGCACCCCAATGGTGGAACAAACTCCCTCACGACGCCAGGTCAGCGGAGTCAATCACCACCTTCCGGAGACACCTGAAACCCCACCTCTTTAAGGAATACCTAGGATAGGATAAAGTAATCCTTCTAACCCCCCCCCCCTTAAAAGAGTTAGATGCACTATTGTAAAGTGGTTGTTCCACTGGATATCATAAGGTGAATGCACCAATTTGTAAGTCGCTCTGGATAAGAGCGTCTGCTAAATGACTTAAATGTAAATGTAAATGTAAGACCCATGAAAGCTGGTGGTTCGTTTTAACATATGTTCTCATGTTATTTGAGACTAAATTGATTTTATTTATGTATTATATTAAGTTAAAATAAAAGTGTTCATTGTTCATTCAGTATTGTTGCAATTGTCATTATTACAAAAATGTGTGTGTGTGTGTGTATGATATGATATATATATATATATATATATATATATATATATATATATATATATATATATATATATATATATATATATAAATAATCGGTATCGGCTTTTTTTGTCCTCCAATAATCGGTATCGGCGTTGAAAAATCATAATCGGTCGACCTCTAGTATGTACGTACAGTCACTGTGGGGACGACGTCCTCGATGCACTTATTGATAAAGCCAGTGACTGATGTGGTGTACTCCTCAATGCCATCGGAAGAATCCCGGAACATGTTCCAGTCTGTGATAGCAAAACAGTCCTGTAGTTTAGCATCTGCTTCATCTGACCACTTTTTTTAAAGACCTAGTCACTGGTGTGCTTCCTGCTTTAATTTTTGCTTGTAAGCAGGAATCCGGAGGATAGAGTTGTGGTCGGAATTACCAAATGGAGGGCTAGGGGGAGCTTTGTACGCGTCTCTGTGTGTGGAGTACAGGTGATCTAGAATTCTTTTCCCTCTGGTTGCACGTTTGATGGAAATTTGGTAGAACTGATTTAAGTTTCCCTGCATTAAAGTCTCCGGCCACTAGGAGCGCCGCCTCTGGGTGAGTGGTTTCCTGTTTGCTTATTTCCTTATACAGCTGACTGAGTGCGGTCTTAGTGCCATCATCTGTCTGTGGTGGTAAATAAACAGCCACGAAAAGTATAGCTGAGAACTCTCTAGGCAAGTAGTGTGGCCTGCAATTTATCACAATATACTCTACTTCAGGCGAGCAAACAGCCACGAAAAGTATAGCTGAGAACTCTCTAGGCAAGTAGTGTGGCCTGCAATTTATCACAATATACTCTACTTCAGGCGAGCAAAATCTAGACTTCCTTAGATTTCGTGCACCAGCTGTTGTTTACAAATATGCACAGACCGCCCCCCCTCGTCTTACCGGAGTGTTGTTCTATCGCGCCGGTGCAGCGTGTATCCCACTAGCTGAATATCCATGTCGTCATTCAGCCACGATTCCGTGAAACATAGGATATTACAGTTTTTGATGTCCCGTTGGTAGGATATTCGTGATCGTACCTCGTCTAGTTTATTGTCCAATGATTGCACGTTGGCGAGTAGTATTGATGGTAACGGCAGCTTTCCCACTCGCCTTTTCCGGATTCTGACCAAGCACCCGGCTCTTTGTCCTCTGTACCTACGTCGCTTCCTCTTGCAAATAACAGGGATGTCGGCCCTGCCGGGTGTTTGGAGAATGTCTTGTGCGTCTTGTTTGTTGAAGAAAAAGTATTTGTCTAATCTGAGGTGAGTGATCGCTGTCCTGATATCCAGAAGCTCTTTTTTGCCGTAAGATACGGTTGCAGAAACA
The DNA here is from genome assembly GCF_045679555.1 of Salvelinus alpinus. NCBI lineage: Eukaryota > Metazoa > Chordata > Actinopteri > Salmoniformes > Salmonidae > Salvelinus > Salvelinus alpinus. The sequence continues at coordinate 126,240 of NC_092109.1, read as the reverse complement.
TTATGTACAAAATAAGTTACAAATAACGCGAGAAAACCACATAATAGCACAATTGCTTGGGCGCCCGTAAAACTGCTTCCATTTCTTCCTGCGCCATTTTAGAGTCCACCTGTGGTAAATTCAATTGATTGGACATGATTTGGAAAGGCAAATATCTGCAGCATTGAAGGTCCCCAAGAACACCGTGGCCTCCATCATTCTTAAATGGAAGAAGTTTGCAACCACCAAGAAATCTCCAAGAAACGATATTCTCTGGTCTGATGAAACCAAAATTGAACTCTTTGGCCTGAATTCCAAGTGTCATGTCTGGAGAAAACCTGGCACCATCCCTACGGTTAAGCTTGGTGGTGGCAGCATCATGCTGTGGGGATGTTTTTCACAGCAGGGACTGGGAGACTAGTCAGTATCAAGAGAAAGATGAATGGAAGAAAGTACATAGAGATCCTTGATGAAAACCTGCTCAGGACCTCAGACTGGGGCGAAAGTTCACCTTCCAGCAGGTAAACAACCCTAACCACACAGCCAAGACAACGCAGGAGTGGCTTCAGGGCAAGCCTCTGAATGTCCTTGAGTGGCCCATCCAGAGCCCGAACTTGAACACGATCAAACATCTCTGGAGAGACCTGAAAATAGCTGTGCAGCGACACTCCCCGTCCAACCTGACAGTACTTGAGAGGATCTGCAGAGAAGAATAGGAGAAACTCCCCAAATTCAGGTGTGCCAAGCTTGTAGCGTAATACCCAAGAAGACTCAAGGCTGTAATCGCTGCCAAAGATGCTTTAACAAAGTACTGAGTAAAGTGTCTGAATACTTATGCAATATTTCAGTTTTTTAATTGCAAAAATTCTAAAAACCTGTTTTTGCTTTGTCATTATGGCGTATTGTGTGTAGATTGAGAAAAAACTAACAATTTCATCAATTTTGGAATAAAGCTGTAATTTAACAATGTGGAAAAAGTAAAGCGGTCTGAAAACTTTCCGAATGCACTGTATATACATATACACACACACACACACCACTCAGGTCTAAGGAGAAGGCAGCATAAACATGACCATTTTTCCTAAACACTTCAGTACTGGACCTCTTGGCTCCTTTAACGGTCTGGTACCATTGTTCTCACGTAGCTCAGGTCGTTCTCATGAGTTACTACATTCCTCCATTGTGGGATAGGGTGTGTGTGGTTAATGGGTGTGCCTGAATGTGAAAAGATCAAGGAAGGCAATGCACTCGATGTAGTTAATAAATATCTTGTAATTCTGGACAACTGTGATTGCACAACCTGAGATTACAGATACTGTAACTAGATTGCACATTAAGACGGAGGGTAATTGGTCTTGCACATTAAAACATGCAATTCTACCAAAAAATACTTAATCCACCAGAATACACAAAATTCAAGTCCGTTTCCCTTTGCCCTTGATGTATTTTCCTCTTTTTCTAAGAATGTTTTCTTTCCTTCCCTTATAGGTTGACTGTGTTTGACTCCCCTGTACACGAGCCCTCACTGGAGCTGAGGGGGTTGATTTGCACCTGGGTGAAGAGAAGCCTTATTGTGAGCACTTTGTAAAATGTAGCAACGCGCCTTGTTCTATTACCTGTGCAGGAAGACATATTGGTCAATTATCATCATAGTGTAGTAGAAAAGGTGTTATTTATTGAACAAACTCTTAAGATGTTTTAGTAAGAAAATATACATTGCGTGACACCATGTCTTCGAAGCTGTTTTGGTAGTTGCAGTAGGTTGGTGACATCAAAATCTAAATTGCTGCTGTACTACTGTAGTAGGTGTGTCATATCGTTAATGGTGTCCTGCACTCGTACGAGAGGCAGAGGGGGGGGAGGGAATGGCGTGCCGAGGGGCGTGACATCATCAGTGTTAATTGCTACTTGACAACTCGGGTGAACTTGTACTAATCTTTTTTTGCTGCAGGCCCCAAACAACAAACATTCAATGACTACACGTTTGTCACTCCGAGACAATGGAAGAGGATGGATGTAAAAAAAAAAAAAAAAAAAAAAAAAAAAGGCTGTTGAATGCTGCGATCTTCTTGAACTGTTCCACTCCCTTTCCGAGGAGGACTGCAAAGTTTTCAGATTGTCGTGACTCGTGGCGTCTCTTCGCATAGTCGATTTATTTATTTAAGTCATACAGATCGAGGCTTATCCCATCAATAATCCTTAGTAGTGTAAATGTACATACCGTATGAACAAGCAGACTAGGTTATTGTCTCTCTCTCTCTCCATTCCTTAGTGTAGGAGAATAGAAAGGTCCCAGGTCTATTTGTGCTGTCTTACCAACCCTCCGTTGCCGGCAGCCCCAGTTTAGGATAGGAGGAGAGGAAAGAGAGGGGGGAGATCCCGTCCACCTGGAGGGGTAGGTGTGGAAAAGGTGTAAAGAGGTGTGTCGGTCACCCATCTAAAGTGAGTGTTGCTCAGATGTCCATGTCTCGTACTTCTCCTCAGGTCAGCAAAACTCCATATCCCAGAATTCACCACTCCCCCAGTTTACTAGCCTGCACCTGTCTGCACTCGTCTTTCTGCTTGGAAAATATGGGCGGCAGGTAGCCTAGCTGTTAAGAGCGTTGGGCCAGTAACCGAGAAGTCTCTGGTTCGAATCTCTGAGCTGACTAAGTGAAAAGTCTGTCAATGTGCCCTTGAGCAAGGCACTTAACCCTAATTGCTCCTGTGTGTTGCTCTGGATAAGTGTGTCTGCTAAATGACTTAAAATGTAAAATATCATAATCCCCCTCATCCCTCTCACCAGAAAGGTACAATTACCTTTACTGTGCATGTATATACTGCACGCTAAAACAGAGGTTCAAACTTGTTTTTGGTAGGTAGGACGATGTTATGTACTTTGACAAGAGATGATGCAAGTGGTGATGTCATTATGAGCTTCCCCTGATTTCCCTGAGTATGCCAACTAACCGTTTAATGGTTAAATGACATGCGTTCAAGCGTGTCAATGGCTACTGTAGCAATGCTATGTAATGGATGCTGTCTAGTCGGTCCAAACAGTGTTTGAACCTAAAAGTAGAGGTTTGAAAAATATCTGAGTGATTCTGTGCTGCCGTGCTGGTAAGTGGTATGTCAGTGTCCAAAGAGTAATTATGTAGTTTTTTTAAAAGATAACTTAATTTTTCCCCCCTTTTTAAAATATATATATATAATGTATATACTTTTTTTGTACTGTATTTTTGTAAATTCTGTACAGATGTGAAACCTCCATGTCTATGTTTGTTTTTTTATGGAGAAGTGCAATGAAACATTTCTGGCTGTCTATCTGTGCTCAGACACCTTAGAGTTATTATTGTTGTTGTTATTATTATTAAAGTCTGCTGATAGGTTGCTAAGCATTGTACATTTGTTATGACAGTGGACTACAGTGACGATTCTTGTGCTGCAGTATTATTCAAACGTTTTTATAACGCTATGTGATACTTATCTTAATTCACCTCACTTCTGAATTCCTGGTTGTTGTGTTTATGTTGGGTTGTTTGCACACACACACACACTCGCGTGTAAGAGTTTTATTTTCACTTGTTGATGATTTAACATTAAGACATTGCTGTGGTGGAATTGATTGCGTAGATAATGACTCGCCTCTGTCTTTATCCAAAAGAATAATAGTAATTAGTCAACTTGTGTTTCAATGACGATAGTGTCTGTCATGGTCACAGTAATGATGATCTATTGATGCTGTTTGTCTTCGGTGGTACATCCAAACTCAGATGAGTGTCTGTAAAACTGATGTAATGATTATATGATTAAAAGGCTTCTTTCATTTGCCTGTGTATTTTGGTGTGTAATCATATTTTCACACTTGTTTTCACACATAGCCGCAGTACAGTGTTGAATTAGAACCAGGAGATATTTTTGCAAAAAATATATATATATATTCATATTCCAGAGGTCTTACTGGCATCTAATTTAATAAATTGTCTCATTCTGAACTAGGACACAATATGATAAATGTCTCTCATTTTGAAATATTGTTGACTACTTATCTATCCCACTGCCACACCCCAAAGTATACACTAATTAGTGGTTTAATATATGGTTATAATGATCAGCGCTAACAGACTGCCATCTTTTAAGATATTTCATAATAATGAAAGAGAATGTTATGATTCATAATCTCGGTATTAAAATATCATTTTTAATGTTGGAATGATGGCCAGATCAATAGGTAATCTGGAAGACCAGACATTTCCAATTGATTAAGCTTTTAGGGGCATTTAGAGCCACTGATCCCTTATGCTGCATGCTGGGTAAAATAATCTAATTGGACACTCCCTTGATGCTTTGGTGACCTTTTATTGTCTGTGTGTGAGCGCCTGCACATGTTCGCGCACGTGTTTTGTGTATGTGTGTTGGCACGCATGTATGCTTTGTGAAACTTGTGTGTGAGAGAGCGAGACAGAACAGTGGTGTCTCACTGTGTGAGACTATGATGTCATAGTCTCATCCCCTATGCCTGGCTCTGGCTGTATCATGCTAATCCAGACCGAGGACTAAGGAGAGAAGGGAGGAGAGATAATAACAGGAGGAGAGAGGATAGAAGAGCACACTGATCATCCTTTGCAGAAAGGAGCAGTGAAACAACATACAAGGAAAGTGGGAGGGGTAATGTATACCTCTCATTCTCTCTTTGACCAACCCAAATAAGACTGCTGCTGGATCGCTCTACTGTTTCAAAACATTGGCATGTGTGCCTCTGACTGCAGCCTCTGACTACTGCATGTGTGTGACTGTCTACACCAGCTGTCTGAGAGTAATGACATATGTTCCTGTACAGATAGTGTTTGGGCACAACAATTCGGTGTTCTGTGCATCTAACTGCAGAGGTGCAAATATTGTACGAACAGTGTGTTTATCATAGATGTTACTTCATTTTCTGACACAGTAAAGATTAGAGTTTCAGCTGTTACAGACATTGAATGACTCAGGAGAAACCAAACCTCATGAAATGAATGAGTGATGATAGTTAAATAGCTGCTGTAGAATTACTTTAAGCCTTTGGCTGTGATAGAGCTAAATGAAATCATGGAGGATCTGTAGTAATGACAGGGACGCTGTGCAGTCTACTGTACCAGTAGATCTGATGGGACCGGGGTGGGGCTGTCCCGTCCTCGCCCCAGTAACTGACATCATTGGCTCATTTGGATGTAATGGCTCTTTGTATGCAAACAAGTTGCCTTTGCATGATGCACACAGGCTGATCATGATGTGATGATAGACAGAAGGTCACAGTCTACTGACAGTAGACATCATAATGCTCTTATCTGGTTAAATTGAATGGTAATGTCTGGGCTGTATGCTTAGGGTTGTTGTCCCAGTCTGGAGCAGGTTTTCATCAAGGATCTCTCTGTCCTTTGCTCCATTAATCTTTCCCTCGATCCTGACTAGTCTCCCAGTCTCTGCTGCTGAAAAACATCCCCACAGCATGATGCTGCCACCACCATGCTTCACCGTAGGGATGGTGCCAGTTTTCCTCTAGACGCTTTGCATTCAGGCCAAAGAGCTCAATCTTGGTTTCATCAGACCAAAGAATCTTGTTTCTGATGGTCTGAGAGTCCTTTAGGTGCCTTTTGACAAACTCTAAGCAGGCTGTCATGTGCCTTTTACTGAGGAGTGGCTTCCGTCTGGCTACTCTGCCATAAAGGCCTGATTGGTGGAGTGCTACAGAGATGGTTGTCCTTCTGTAAGGTTCTCCCATCTCCACAGAGGAACTCTAGAGCTCTGTCAGAGTGACCATCAGGTTTTTGGTCACCTCCCTGACCAAGGCCCTTCTCCCCCGATTGCTTAGTGCCCGACCTCACTAGTGCTCTTGTGGCTGAATGGAAGCAAGTCCTCACAGAAATGTTCCAATATCTAGTGGAAAGCCTTCCCAGAAGAGTGGAAGCTGTTATAGCAACAAAGGGGGGACAAACGCCATATTAATGCCCATGATTTTGGAAAGAGATGTTCGACAAGGTGTCTACATACTCTTGGTCAAGTAGTGTACATGCTAAACAAAGATCAATCCTGAAAATGTAGCAGTGTCCCAGTGTATGTTCACCTAGTGTACAAGCATTACAAATCAACCGTACAGCAGTTTGTGTTAGGAGATACATGAGTAGTTAGTAATGTGAGTATCTGAGTCTTCTGTGTGGCAGAGGGGTTTGTTTGATGATTAACAACTAATGGTGTGATTGTGGTAACGTACAGGAACTCAAATCCTATTGTTCTCCCGATCTGGAACACCGCACTCTCATTGTCACTGCTGTGTATGACCTCCCTAAGCTGACACTGCGACGGCTCTCAAGGAACTACACCGGACTATGTGCAAACTGGAAACTGCAAACTGCATATCCTGAAGCCGCATTTATTGTAGCTGGGGACTTTTAATAAAGGAAATCTGAGGAAAATGCTGAAATGAAATTCTATCAACACATCTCCTGTGCTAAACATGCATCATGGACCCTGGATCATTGCTAATCTCCCTTCTGGGATGGCTACAAGGCCCTACCTCCGGCAAATCTCCATTCTGCTTTTCTCTACCTACAGGCAGAATATTAAATAGGAAGCACCCGTGGTAAGGACATTTCAACATTGGTCTGACCAATCGGAATCTATGCTTCAAGATTGTTTTGATCAAGCCTTTGAGAATAGTATCGATGTATACACTGACTCGGTTCATCAGGAAGTGCATAGAGGATGTTGTTCCCACTGTGAAGATTAGAACTTATTCAAACCAAAAACTGGAAAGACGGCAGCATTCGTGCAAAACTGAAAGCGTGAACAACCGCATTTAATTATTTAATTTTTTTACCTTTATATAACTAGGCAAGTCAGTTAAGAACAAATTCTTATTTTCAATGACAGCCTAGGAACAGTGGGTTAACTGCCTGTTCAAGGGCAGTACAACAGATTTGTACCTTGTCAGCTCGGGGATTTGAACTTGCAACCTTTCGGTTACTCGTCCAACTCTCTAACCAGCCGCAATTTAACAATTGCAAGGTGACTGGGAACATGGACGTGGACAAACAGACAAGCTATGACCTCCGTAAAGCAATCAAAAAGGCAAAATAACAGTACAGGGACAAATTGGAGTTGCAATTCAACGGCTCAGACACCAGACGTATGTGGCAGGGACTCCAGACAATTAATTACGGATTATAAAGGGAAAGCCAGACACATCGCGGACACTGAGGAAAACCACATCGGGCCGACGACGCAAACCCCCGCCACTCATGAGGACTGTGAGCTCTCGTTCTTCTTGGCCGACGTGAGTAAGACATTTAAGTGTGTTAACCCTCGCAAGGCTGCCGGCCCAGAAGGCATCGCATGCCGCGTCCTCAGAGCATGTGCAGACCAGCTGGCTGGAGTGTTTACAGACATATTCAATCTCTCCATATCCCTGTCTGTTGTTCCCACTTGCTTCAAGATGTCCACCATTGTTTCTCTACCCAAGAAAGCAAATGTAACTGAACTAAATGACTAACTAAGTAGTACTCACTTCTTTCATCATGAAGTGCTTTGAGAGGCTAGTTAAGGATCTTATCACCTCCACCGTACAACGAAAGATGAGAGAGCCTACAGGGAGGAGGTGAGAGCCCTGGCGGAGTGATGCCAGGAAAATAACCTCTCCCTCAACGTCAACAAAATCAAGGTGCTGATCGTGGACTACAGGAGACCGCAGAGAGAGTATGTCCCCTTCCACATCGATGGGGCCGCAGTGGAGAGGGTCAAAAGCTTCAAGTTCCTCGGCATGCACATCACTGATGACCTGAAATTGTCCCTTCACACAGACCTTCTGGGGAAGAAGGCGCAGCAGTGCTTCTTCAATCTCAGGATGATGAAGAAATTCATCTCGACCCCTAAGACCCCCACAAACTTCTACATATGCACCATTGAGAGCATTCTGTCGGGCTATATTACCGCCTGGTACTGCAATCGCACTGTCCACAACTGCAGGGCTCGCCAGAGGGTGATGCGTTCAGCCCAACGCATCTTCGGAGGCACATTGCCTACCCTCCAGGACATCTACAGAACCTGGTGTCACAGGAAGGACCATCTATATCAGGGGTGGGCAACTCCAGTCCTCGGAGGCCTGATTGGTGTCACAGTATCTCCTTCCCTAGCAAACACAGCTGATTAATCAAATTGCATTAGAAACTGAAGATCATGATTTAGGTGATTATTGGAGTCAGGTGTGTTAGCTGGGGCTGGGGCAAAACTGTGATGCCAACTCAGTAAAATCTTTGAAATTGTTGCATGTTGCGTTTTATATTTTTGTTCAGTGTAGGAGGCGACAGTACAGGTGGGACCGAGAGCTGGGACCGAGAGTCTCCGGGCTATCAGACTGCTAAACAGTCACTGCTAGCCGGCCTCCTCCCAATACCCTGCCCTGAACCTTAGTCACTCTTACTAGCCAGTTACCACTCGATACTCTATCCTGCACCTTAGAGAATGCTTTGCCCTATCTACTGTACATAGTCATTTAACACTGGTCACTTTAATAATGTTTACACACTGTTTTACCCACGTTATATGTATATACTGTATTCTAGTGAAGGCTCATCCTATATAACTACTGCTGTACAAACCTTTTCTATTCATATACTGAGTCCATACCGTGCTTCTACACCTGCATTGCTTGCTGTTTGGGGTTTTAGAATGGGTTTCTGTACAGCACTTTGAGATATCAGCTGATGTAAGAAGGGCTATATAAATAAATTTGATTTGATATGCATACCTTAATACACTGAATATACCAAACATTAGGAACAAATCAAATCAAATTGTTATTAGTTACATGCGTTGAATACAACACCTTACAGTGAAATGAGCCCCTAACCGACAGTGCAGTTTCAAAAAATACAGATAAGAATAAGAGAGAAAAGTAATTAAACAGGAGCAGTAAAACATAATAATATATACAGGGGGGTGCCGGTACAGAGTCTATGTGCGAGGGCACCAGTTTGTTGAGGTAGTATGTACATGTAGGTAGAGTTAATTAAAGTGACTATGCATAGATGGCAACAGAGAGTGGCAGTGGTGTGGAGGGGAGGGGGTGGGGCAATGTGAATAGTCTGGGTATCCATTTGACTAGATGTTCAGGAGTCTTATGGCTTGGGGGTAGAAGCTGTTTAGAAGCCTCTTGGACCTAGACTTGGCGCTCCGGTACCGCTTGCCATGTGATAGCTGAGAGAACAGTCTATGACTTGGGTGGCTGGAGTCTTTGACAATTTTCAGGGCCTTCCTTTGACACCGCCTGGTATAGAGGTCCTGGATGGCAGGATGCTTGGCCCCAGTGATGTACTTGGCTGTTCGCACTGCCCTCTGTAGTGCCTTGCGGTTGGAGGCCGAGCAGTTGCCATACCAGACAGTGATGCAACCAGTCAGGATGCTCTCGATGGTGCAGCTGTAGAACCTTTTGAGGATCTGAGGACCCATGCCAAATCTTTTCAGTCTCCTGAGGGGGAAGAGGTTTTGTCATGCCCGCTTCACGACTGTCATTGTGTGCTTGGACCATGTTAGTTTGTTGGTGATGTGGACACCAAGGAACTTGAAGCTCTCAACCTTCTCCACTGCAGCCCCGTCGATGAGAATGGGGGCGTGCTCGGTCCTCTTTTTCCTGTAGTCTACAATCATCTCATTTGTCTTGATCAAATTGAGGGAGAGGTTGTCCTGGCACCACACGGCCAGGTCCCTGACATCCTCCCTGTAGGCTGTCTTGTTGTTGTCGGTGATCAGGCCTACCACTGTTGTCATCTGCAAATTTAATGATGGTGTTACGCACGCCTCTTGTAGGAGGGAACGCAACACCCTGCTACACTCAACTCCCCGTGGAGTGAAAGAGGTATGTGACTGTAGGTGCGAGTAAGGATGACAGGCAGAGAATATTACTGTTTACATTAAATGTATTCTTCTTTCACACGGTAATTTGGGGAAAAGGGGCTGGAAGGAACCAAAGCGAAGAAAATAAAAGTTAAAGAGCCCCCTCTCCTACCTTACCTATCTACCCACTACTTACTTATACTTAACGCCACCTGGCGCGCTGACCTTTATACAGGGGGTGGTCTGCCCAGGTCTTACCTAATGTGCATAGACAGAGTACATACTACGGGTATATGTATGCCCGCAAGCCTCTTGCCTAAGCACTCCCAAGGTGCCTTCTCCTTCCCCTTGGGAACAAAAACAGAATAATTACTAATGTAAAGTGAGCAATTTCCATAATCAAAAAAACAGTCCTTTTGACAAAAACATACCCCTGCAGGACCGGCTACAAAATACTTTAGAACAAATTATACAGACCCACAACGAAACACAGGACACACAAAGAAGCTCTCTCCCCTAACAAAGGAATGCTGGCTTTTCAAGCTGCAGAAGGAGTTGGTAATTGCAGAAAGCTGTATCCCCTGACGAGAGGGCAGGGTCAGAGCTCCAATTTGCAATGGGGGCCGTCCAATCAGCTGCTTGGGGGAATCCAGGAAGACATTTCCTGAAATACACATATGCATATACACAACACAGAATCTGGGGAACGTAACAGATGGTGTTGGAGTCGTGCGTGGCCGTGCAGTTATGAGTGAACAGGGAGTACAGGAGGGGCTGAGCATGCACCCCTGAGGGGCGTGCATGTTGAGGACCAGAGTGGCGGATGTGTTGTTACCACCTGGGGGCGGCCCATCAGGAAGTTCAGGATCCAGTTGCAGAGGGAGGTGCTTAGTCCCAGGTTCCTTAGCTTATTGAGGAGCTTTGAGCGCACTATGGTGTTGAAACGCTGATCTGTAGTCAATGAATAGCATTCTCACATAGGTGTTCCTTTTGTTCAGGTGGGAAATGGCAGTGTGGAGTGCAATAGCGACTGTATCATCTGTGGATCTGTTGGGGCGGTATGCAAATTGTGGGTTTAGGGTTTCTGGGATATGGTGTTGATGTGAGCCATGACCAGCCGTTCAATGCACTTCATGGCTAATCAATAGTTGGTCAGCACATGCTCACAGTCCTGGTAATCCGTCTGGCCCTGCGGCCTTGTGAATGTTGACCTGTCTAAAGGTCTTACTCACATCGGCTGCGGCTAGTGTGATCACACAGTCTTCCAGTACAGCTGATGCTTTCATGCATGTTTCAGTGTTATTTGCCTCGAAGCGAGCATAGAAGTAATTTAGCTCGTCTGGAAGGCTCGTGTCACTGAGCAGCTCTCGGCTGTGCTTCCCTTTGTAGTCTGTAATGGTTTGCAAGCCCTGCCACATCCAACGAGTGTCAGAGCCAGTGTAGTATGACTCGATCTTAGTCCTGTATTGACGCTTTTCCTGTTTGATGGATAGTCGGAGGGCATTGCGGGATTTCTTAGAAGCTTCCGGGTTAGAGTCCCGCTCCTTGAAAGCAGCAGCTCTAGCCTTTAGCTCAGTGTGGATGCTGCCTGTAATCCATGGTTTCTGGTTGGGGTATGTAAGTATGGTCACTGTGGGGACGACGTCATCGATGCACTTATTGATGAAGCCAATGACAGATGTGGTGTACTCCTCAATGATATTGGGGGAATCCCGGAACATATTCCAGTCTGTGCTGGCAAAACAGTCCTGTAGCTTAGCATCTGCTTCATCTGACGACTTTTTTATTGATCTAGTCACTGGTGCTTCTTGCTTTAATATTTGCTTGTTAGCAGGAATTGGGAGGATAGAATTATGGTCAGATTTGCCAAATGGAGGGCGAGGGAGAGATTTGTATGCATCTCTGTGTGTGGAGTATAGGTGGTCCAGAGTTCTTTTCCCTATTGTTGCACATTTAACATGTTGATAGAAATTAGGTAAAACTGATTTTAGTTTCCCTTCATTAAAGTCCCTACTGGGAGCGCCGTCTCTGGGTGAGCGTTTTCTTGTTTGCTTATGGCGGAATACAGCTCATTCAATGCTATCTTGGTGCCAGCCTCTGACTGACTGTGGTGGTATGTAAACAGCTACAAAGAATATAGATGAAAACTCTCTCGGTCGGTAATGTGGTCTGCAGCTTATCATGATAAACTCTACCTCAGGTGAGCAATGGCTCGAGACTGCCTTAGATATCGTGCAGCAGCTGTTGTTTACAAAAAGACATAGACCCCTTGTCTTACCAGACGCCGCTGTTCTATCCTGCCCGTGCATTGAATAACCAGTCAGCTGTATGTTGATATTGTCGATGTTCAGCCACGACTCCGTGATACATAAAATGTTGCAGTTTTTAATGTCCCGTTGGTAGTTTAATCTTCCCAATAACTCGTCCAAAGATTGCAAGTTTGCGAGCAGAATTGAAGGGAGTCGAGGTTTATTCGATCTCCTATTCCTCAGAAGGCAGCCTGCCCTCCGGACTCTCTTTCGCCACCTCCTCTTCAAGCAGATCACTGGGGTCGGGGTCTGTTCCCGAGGGAACCGTATGTCCTCCACCTCGGGCTCGTCAGAGTCGTGAAAGAAGAAAAATTATTCTGCTAGTCCGTGGTGAGTAATCACAGTCCTGATGTCTAGAAGTTATTTTTGGTCGTAAGAGACGGTAGCGGTAACATTATGTACAAAAATAGTTTAAAAAATAAGTTACAAACAACGCAGATAAACAAACAAAAAAACACAATCGGTTGGGGGTACGTAAAACATCTGCCTTCTGCTCCGGCGCCATTCCTAATATTGAGTAGCTGCCTCAATTCGTTGGGCAAGGACTCTACAAGGTGTCAAAAGTGTTCCACAGGGATGCTGGCCCATGTTGACTCCAATGCTTCCCAAAGTTGTGTCAAGTTGACTGGATGTCCTTTGGGTGCTGGGCAACCCTTGATACACACACAGGAAATGTTTGAGTTTGAAAAGCCCAGCAGCGTTGTAGTTCTTGATACAAACCAGTGCGCCTGTCACCTACTACCATACTGTTCAAAGGCGCTTAAATAGTGACATCATTAAGGGATCATAGCTTTCACCTGGATTTACCTGGTCAGTCTATGTCATGTAAAGAGCAGGTGTCCTTAATGTTTTGTACACTTTGTGTGTATTTAAGTGATAATGCCAGAGAAGCCGGTGTTTGGAGGATATATTGGCACAGGTGTTGTCTCGGACCCGCAAACCGTGCCACTATATCCTCCAAACACCGGCTTCGAGGGCATTATCACTTTTATACAATGAGTTATCAACATATTCAAATAATGATTAACATATTTTCATTAAAAACGTTGTTTTGATGAATTTATTCATACACTTTCATCCTTCTACAATATATAGTCCCGACACAAATCTAGGGTTGCTACCCAAGCCGGCTGGTCGTTCGTTCTATCAGTTCTGTTGCCAGAGACGCGACCCAGTCGTTCTCTCTTTTTGTTCTGTATCTATGGGCTGTATCTGTATTCGTTCTAAAATACTTGCTGGCAATGTTCTTATGCCTTGCTTGCTAGCTAGTGTGAGAGCAAAATTACAAGATTATGTTATAATACTGCTGACACACTGCTCAGCTCAGCCATAGAATGATGCAAACCATTCAGATGAAATCAGTCACAACCAATAGGTAGCACTTAAATACCAATATATGGACACATTTCATCTGAATAGATTGCAAACTCCATGTCCTTTCACAATGGATTTACAATTCTTCCAATGCACCTCACTCAGCCCGCGCAAACACACACATATTTTTAAGTGAAATATTATTACACACATATCGACAAAATGTCCATATCAACAATCAAAAAGACTGAAAAATGCAGTTCAAAACAAGTGTCATCAAAATGAAAATCGAGATTGATAAATCAAATGCATCAAATGAATGTTGTCTATTCTCATGTTCATTCAACAGTAGCCTAATCCTCAAATTGCAAAGTAAAATGCATTTAGACCTTCCTTTACTTGTGAATGAAGTCAATTCATCTGTCCTTCAGGGTAAACCTCTTGGTGACAGACAGCATTGTAGGGCCAAGGATGACAAAATGATCAAACCTGGCTTTCATTTGAACACTGATATTGTAAAACATTCCTCTCATCTCTGATCAGATGTCTGCTCCTGGTTCCTGTGTCTGTCGGGCAGTCTGGTGCATTCAAACAGATGCTTTTCTGCCTCTTTCTCTGATTTATGGTCAGGAAGCTCTAGTGTTGGTCTCCCTCTCTGAATTTATACCAAGGTTCTTCTTGGAAATCAAACTTTGTTTGAGGTGCAGCAGTTGTCAGGTTGTTTTTGCTACAGTAGCTAGCTAGCTTCGTTCAGTTCAAGGGACATGCTCAAACGTGCTGTGTTTACCCGAGGCTTACCCACACATGTTTATGCAATACGCATGTGCAAAATATGAAATAGGCTCAATGCAACAAATGAAGCTAGGCAAAGCAGCGAGGCCTATGCTGACCCTGTCCATTAAGTCACTGTAGTAAGGAATAGCTGCTCGCATCAATGGTTTGAATGAATGGATAGGAAGACGTGAATACCCTAGTGCCTTTCCTTTTGATGCAGTTTTGATGCAGTTTTAGCACATTTTGAGCATAACAATCAACAGAATCATTGAGAGAAAAAACAATTTTCATAACAGCTTTTTTCTTATATTATCACAGGGTAAGCATTGCCTATCCTGACTGCATGTCACTGGAATGTGTGTGTTCGACCCCAGCAGACAACTGTATTAGATAGCCTTGTTGTGTCTGTGTGACTGGACAGGAAGGACTGGGAGGCCAGACTTATTAACCCCTAGTTTTCCTTTTCTTCTCTCTTTCTTTTCAGGCTTGTCTCTGTTCGACAACCTGAGCTAAAACATTCACTGACCTGAGGACCTCACACCGAGGACAACCCTTACATGACCAAAGACTGACCAGGACCACGTTTTTGTATTGAAAACACTAGTTGGAGCCAGAGTAAACCGTACTGCAGATTAACCATATCCTGGATTAAGGAGAGAGAGGGACAAATATCTAACACTTTTTCCATCACTCTCCCTCCCTACTGGCACTAGAGAAGGACTTTACAGAACACACTAATATCTGATGTAAATATTGACATTGTGTTGGATGCCTGTCCTCATCTGAATTGCACTAAGAGAAAGAGAAGAGAAAGTTATGGGAGCTCATCCATAACCCTTTGACTCCTCAACTGGCGGTGACCTTAGAGCTGCCCTAGGGGCTGGGTTCGATGTGAGGCAGCTGTCTGCTGCGGTCGACATGCAACCAACGTCTGACTTCTCTTTTTTTACTCCCTCAGTTTTTTTCTCGTTGTAGCTGCACCTCTTTCTCTCTCGGCCTGGGGCAAGGATTCAAATAGTCCTCCTGTAAATCCATTCTGAGGGAAGACACACACACTCGCTCACTCACTGGAGGTCTGAGTCAGACTACGCCACTGAGAGAGAGTTGTGTGTGTCAGTGAGTCTGTCATGTCTGTTTCACTTACTTACCTGTCACATCTGTCTGTCTGTCCGTGTGAATAAGTGTGAGTGACATCACATACGTAACAGTTCGCGGTGTCTGTCTCGCTATCTGTCTGTGGGAATCAGTGACTTCATGTGACAAAACGTGTGTGTGTGTGTGTCTATCAGCATTCAACGATACGAGCCAATTCCACTGTGTGTGTATCGCTCTCCATAAACCCACAATGGGCTGTGCCATGTGCTCACAGTTGATTGATATGTGGAGTGTGTCGGTGAGGAGAACCAGCCGAAGGGCCATGGAACTGACTGCCCTTCCCGAGGCTCTCCAGGGGGGCTACCACAGAGTCACCGGCCTCCACTACATGTCCTCCTTCTCCGATGCAGAGGACTGCTGCGATGACAAGAACAGTCACAACAGCACCACCGGCAGCTCCTTCACTATGGACTGGCAAGAGACAGATGACTGACACTGGGGTGACAAGCAGTGTTTCCCAACTCCAGTCCTCGGGTACTTGTCAACTAATCATCAAATAAAATCAATTTTTATTAGTCACATGCACCGAATATAACAGGTGTAGCCCTTACAGTGAAATGCTTACTTACGAGACCCTAACCAACAGTGCAGTTTCAAAAAATACGGATAAGAATAAGAGATAAAAGCAACAAGTAATTAAAGAGCAGCAGTAAAAAATAAAATAACAATATATACAAGGGGGTGCCGCTACAGAGTCAATGTGCGGGAGCACCAGTTAGTTGAGGTAGTATGTACAGTTGAAGTCGGAAGTTTACATACACTTAGGTTAAAGTCATTAAAACTCATTTTTCAACCACTCCACACATTTCTTGTTAACAAACTATAGTTTTGGCAAGTCGGTTAGGACATCTACTTTGTCACAAGTCATTTTTCCAACAATAGTTTACAGACAGATTATTTCACTTATAATTCACTGTATCACAATTCTAGTGGGTCAGAGGTTTAAATACACTAAGTTAACTGTACCTTTAAACAGCTTGGGAAATTCCAGAAAATTATGTCATGGCTTTAGAAGCTTCTGATAGGCTAATTGACATAATTTGAGTCAACTGGAGGTGTACTTGTGGATGTATTTCAAGGCCTACCTTCAAACTCAGTGCCTCTTTGCTTGACATCATGGGAAAATCAAAAGAAATCCAAAACCTCAGAAAAAAATTGTAGACCAAGACTGGTTAATCCTTGGGAGCAATTTCCAAATGTCTGAAGGTACCACCTTTCATCTGTACAAACAATAGTATGCAAGTAAAAACACCATGGGACCACGCAGCCGTCATACCGCTCAGGAAGGAGATGCGTTCTGTCTCCTAGAAATGAACGTGCTTTTGTGCGAAAAGTGCGAATCAATCCCAGAACAACCGCAAAGGACTTTGTGAAGATGCTGGAGGAAACGGGTACAAAAGTACCTATATTCACAGTAAAACAAGTCCCTATATCGACATAACCTGAAAGGCCGCTCAGCAAGGAAGAAGCCACTGCTCCAGAACCGCCATAAAAAAGCCAGACTATGGTTTGCAACGGCACATGGGGACAAAGATCGTCATTTTTTAAGAAATGTCCTCTGGTCTGATGAAACAAAAATAGAAATGTTTGGCCATAATGACCATTGTTATGTTTGGAGATAAAGTGGGAGGCTTGCAAGCCGAAGAACACCATCCCAACCGTGAAGCACGGGGGTGGCAGCATCATGTTGTGGCGGTGATTTGCTGCAGGAGGGACTGGTGCACTTCACAAAATAGATGGCATCATGAGGGAGGAACATTTAGTGGATATATTGAAGCAACATCTCAAGACATCAGTCAGGAAGTTAAATCTTGGTCGCAAATGGGTCTTCCAAATGGACAAGCATACTTCCAAAGTTATGGCGAAGTTAAGGACAACAAAGTCAAGGTATTGGAGTGGCCTTCACAAAGCCCTGACACCAATCCTATTGATAATGTGTGGCGTATGTGAGCATGGAGACCTACCAACCTGACTAAGTTACACCAGCTCTGTCAGGAGGAATGGGTCAAAATTCACCCTACTTATTCAGGGAAGCTTGAGGAAGGCTACCCGAAACATTTGACCCAAGTTAAACAATTGAAATGCAATGCTACCAAATAGTAATTGAGTGTATGTAAACTTCTGACCCACTGGGAATGTGCTGAAAGAAATCAAAGCTGAAATAAATCATTCTCTGTACTATTATTCTGACATTTCACATTCTTAAAATAAAGTGGTGATCCTAACTGACCTAAGACAGGCAATTTTTACTCTGATTAAATGTCAGGAATTGTGAAAAACTGAGTTTAAATGTATTTGGCTAAAGTGTATGTAAACTTCCGACTTCAACTGTACATGTAGATAGAGTTAATTAAAGTGACTATGCATAGATGACAACAGAGAGTGGCGTTGGTGTGGAGAGGGGGAGGGCAATGTGAATAGTCTGGGTAGATGTTCAGGAGTCTTATGGCTTGGAGGTAGAAGCTGTATAGAAGCCGTTGATGAGTTGAATGAGGTGTTCTTGTCCGGGGCAACAACGAAAATGTGTACTGTTTGGGGTACTGGAGGTCAAAAGGTTAGAGAGGCGGCCCAGAACCAGAGGGTCGGCAGTTCAAATCCTGAGTCTGACAGGAAAATCTGGTCTGGACTAGAGTGAACTGGCAACCTGAGTCTAATTAGTACCAATATCCTATAGAGACCATATCCTGCCCTTGTTTAATTGATGCAAAAAATGCACTGAGTACAACCCAGGGGATAACACGTTAAAAGGGATTCCACTTATTTTCAACGTGGTCCCCGATGGAATACAGACAAAACAACATTAATCCCTATGCATCACATAGCATAGAATAAGTAAATAAATCAAAAAAGATACAGGAAAATCTAATAAAATACAGTCAACTTATCCTGATCCCATCCTTTTGTCTTTCTGGACTCTATACACGTCCTTCATCAATAAATCTACAACTTTAGTGTGGCTTGTGAATGTGCCACTTATTTATACACTTCATTATTCTTTACAAGGCTACTCCTCTTACACCGTTTTAAGATAGAAATGCCATTCAAACTTTAAAACATGCAGACTGGTGTCGTGTCTTTGACTATGCCAGATTGATTGCTATGACATGCTATTCTATAAAATAATTTCTCCGTAATTAATATTACCTGATTGAACTAATCATGTAAATATTAATTAACTAGAGAGGGACACCACGAAAGAATATTTATAGAGCTGTTATCTTTCGAATAAACTCTTAAAGATTTAGTAATATTTTACTAAATAGCCGTCACATTAATCGTCATTTTATTCAGTCTCATCTGAAAGTTGTAAGTCCTTGATTATCTGCAAGAATCCTGGCTAACAAGTTGAATCAGCAATACAAAATTGGGTTTAATTATTTATTTACTAAATACCTAACTAATCACACAGAATCACACATATACAATTAAATCATAACTTGATCACAAATTACGTCATACAGAAAACGTCCCTAGCGGGCGGAATAGATATGACAGCTTGTTACACAAAGGGAATGGGCTGAGTCTTAGTGAAAGAGCGGGAGATTCGGAACAGGGCAAAAGCTGTGCTCTCGTAAATATAGTATCTTATGCATTCTAAATTACCGCCCATTTGACAAGGAAAATGCAATACATATTTACTCTGAGCTGCGCTTCAGTAGGTTGGTGGTAGATGGACCGTGTCGCCAACCCGAGTCCTCTGTCCTTTGAAGAATGTCTCTGGTTGTCACGGGATACGTGTAGTAACGTTGTGGGTAGTAGACGGGATACTCGGACTGTCCTTCCTAACCTGCGTTTGTAGCAGCTGTTGCCAACTCAACGGCTAGGAGATATCACTTCTGTAGTGAACACGAGTTCAAAGTTCATACCATTCACAATCAAAGTCCATGCTGATGTTGGCCTAGTTCTGTAGTTATTGTCTGAACCATCTTGACATCGGATCGTCATCCAAAATGTACCCGGAACAGGAAGTTACATTTTTGTCACTGGCTTTATATAGTGGAGGAAGAGAGGTGTGTCTGAAAAGTTTCTAACCCATGCCTCTTCACAGGGGCGGGCCACTGGTTGAGCTGAGGAAAACTTATGAAAGCACAGATCTCTCATTTGGAAGCTAAATTTACATTTAATCTCTTCACAAATAATCTCATATTCAAACATTTGAATTAAACAACAATTCCATGTGAATCCGATACCTCTGACATTTATACTTTCCACAGTAGAGTTTGTCATACTATCATTGATGAGAATGTGTCAGAGGGCAACCGAACTGACATAATATACCTTAAGTACCACCGCATATGTTCAGTGGGTCAGATTACCAGAATATAGTTCATTTCCCCCCACCTTCTGATGTTACCCAGAATCTCTATGTTAACCCATGGGTTTCCTTATGTCACATCAGTTATAGTGGGGAGAGAGAAAAAGGGGGAAAGAGGTATTTATGACTGTCGTAAACCTACCCCCAACCCAACGTCATGACACTGGTCTGAAATATTGTGCTTACATACACTTTTTGAAACCATTTATACTTTTTAAACTATTGAACTTTTATTAATCTTCATACACTTTAATGAGATTTCTTCAACATTCTAAACCTCCCATTATTAAAAAATACCATTCTGAAGCTGTTCTATTCAACATTCTATTCACTGTAAACACTAACTTTTGACGTAAATCAGCTACTTTCCAAACAACTTAGACAAACACGTAGAGGGTATGACATCTTGATATACTTCTCTGCTACTCAAATCTGAAATCAGAACAGAATTATCTTCTATCAATCAAAAACAGCTGTTTTAGTAACCGCATCAACTTTTAAAAACAGACATTTTGACCACTTTCCCAACAAGTTAGACAAAAACTTGGAGTGTATGAAATCTTAGTCTACTTCTCTGCTTTTCAAATATAATATCAGAACACTTCTTCCACTACCACAAAAATACTTTTAAAGAGCTGAAGCAAGGCATACAATTTTACTTAATGTAAAATGACCATCTACTTATCAATAAAACTGTATTACAGCTAGGATGGTCTCGGGGCCAGACCTCTGCTTTCACATTACTGATGTAGCAGAGGCATAAATTCCTGTCTGACCACGTTTCCACTCTACAAAGATAATCATGCAGGTACAATATCAGAAATGTTGACAGACAATTTGTTCGTTTTACATGGTGGAAGTTTTTGTGTCTGTAAAATGAATTATGTGACAAGTTGTGGTGGAAACGATTTCTTGCGCAATTGTAGATAGAATAACCATAATGTCGAGGTACATTTTTGGAGTCATGCTATGTAAAAAATTTATAAAAATGAAACATGAAAAAATATATAATTTTTAGATAAAACTAAACTAAATGTATTGTCACCAAATAATTCATTAAAACACGGTTTTGCAATGAGGGTCTATAGTAGCCTCAACAGCACTCTGTAAGGTAGCACCATGGTGTAGCCGGACGACAGCTATTTTCGGTCCTCCTCTGGATACATTGACTTCAATACAAAACCTAGGAGGTTCATGATTCTCACTCCCTTCAATAGACTTACAGAGTAATTATGAAAGGTTGGAGGACGTCCTCCGGAAGTTATCAGAGCTCTTGCTCAAATTAGTTTCGAGAGAGAACTATATTTCGTTATATTTTTTGTTAACTTTCACTTAGGAAGTGAATGCAGCTAGGTAATTGAGCCTACTCAAACAGAGAGGGATGCTATGTTAGCTAGCTCTTCCAAGTCAAGCTTTTGGTTTAATTAATTTATTGCCATTGGGGCCTGCTGGTGTAACTGCTAAACTACTTGCTGCCTACACTGTACTGCATGATTGTAGTGGGTTTACTAACTTTTTGCCTGGTCAAAGACAGCTGATGTGTTGCTCACTGAAGTCCACAAAGGGAAAATGTGAGAGAAGGAGAGCACGTAGATGTGAGAAGGAGTTCTACAACGAGAAAGAATATCATGCTGTTTGTATGTGGCTGCTATGAAAATGAACTGTGTTTGCGTGTGATCAGGGGTCTATTCATTTCGCCAATTATGTTGAAAAATGTTTATTGAACGAAATCAAATGGAATGAAATGGGCATAAACACACCTGAATTTGCCCAATAGAAACTCTCTTTTGCAACTCTTGACTGTGCCTGCAGCATACCAGCCTACATCCCACTGCTGGCTTGCCTCTGAAGTTAAGCAGGGTTGGTTCTGGTCAGTCCCTGGATGGGAGACCAGATGCTGCTGGAAGTGGTGTTGGAGGGCCAGTAGGAGGCACTCTTTCCTCTGGTCTAAAATACTGTAACTAACCTAGGGCAGTGATTGGGGACATTGCCCTGTGTAAGTTGCTGTCTTTCAGATGGGATGTTAAATGTGTGTCCTGACTCTCTCTGGTCACTAAAGATCCCATGGCACTTATTGCAAGAGTAGGGGTGTTAACCCTGGTGTCCTGGCTAAATTCCCCATCTGGCCCTCATAACATAATGGCCACCTAATCAACCCCAACTTCCAATAGGCTCATTCATCTCCCCTGTAACTATTCACCAGGTTGTTGCTTTAAATGAGAATGTGTTCTCAGTCAATTTACCTGGTAAAATAAGGGTTCTTATTTAAAAAATGTACACCCTAGATCAGCTAGATGCAGGCAAGTAGTCAAGACCCACTGGGCAAAAACTGGTTTAATCAATATTGTTTCTGCGTTATTTCAACCCAAAAAATCTATGTGATGACGATGAATCAACATGAAAACTGATTGGATTTGCAAAAAGTCATCAAAGTAAGGGCATTTTGTCAACAACAAAAAAAGTACCCAACTTTTTTCACATTCAATTCATGTTAGTTGACAACTCAAAACTAGACCTTAAATTGATGTCTGTGCCCCGTGGGGATTATCAATAAACGGTTTGGTTTGTGAGACCACTTTGAAATAAATCTTAATCACCAAAGTTTTATTAAAAGATCGCGTTTGGCAGCAGCAAAACAGTGAGCGGACCATCCCTTGGTCCATCCCTTGTAGGCTATTATATTATTTTAGCCAGCTCCTGCTATTATTTTGGATGTCTGTAAAACCCCTCCATGTAGGCTATATGCCCATGGAATGAGAGATGAGATCATCCCGTGACACTATTTTCCTGTAACAATTGCTTGTTTTCAGTTTCGTGTGATAAAAAATCAAACCCTTTGTAGCGTTAGGTTCTTATTTTTCAGAGTAAATAACTCACGGACACTAGAGAATCTTTAACCAAGTTTAATTATTCCCAAAGGTTCTGTATAGCTGTGTTCAGACACTCAACATTTGTCCCATCCAGATATTTATATCCCACTTAAGACACTCCTTCTTTCTCTTCAATCCTTACATTTTATGGTCCTACAGGAAGAGAGTAAAGAGGGTAACAGGATACCAAACCTTTATTACTCCCTTAAGGGAATCTGTCCTCACCTCCTGACCTCAACCCCTCCTTCATCTAATCCACAGATGTCCATCTGTCTTTCCTGTATCAACACGGTGCTCTGCTCACATCCCCCAACACATTACAACACATTCCACAGCTATCTGTCTTTCTACTGAGGCCCAGTCTCTTTCTCCTTTGATTCTATGCTTCTTTCCTATCATTTATTTAATATCTCAATGTTCAAAATGTCGAATCCAACAGTAGGCTGCCCTCACCCTACCATAACCAAAGCTGGTTCAACAGCAATGCGACTGATGTCTTTCTTATCCTGGCCATGTATTAGCCAAGTAGTCTATCCATAAAAGGTTTCTAAATGGTATACTCGTGAGGCTTTTGCAATATTTTCAATTCACATAGGCGTGCCTGTGCATACTCCATTCGACTTGTATCCATCCCATTTCCAAAGAGCACCTCTTGTCCGGTTACCAAAGATGATCTCCTCCAAGACCTATACTCGTTGAAACCAATTACAACATAATGTTTACTGTCAACACTCCAAAGATGATGAGCAAACACTGGATGTTTTTTTTTACTGTTACTGTCACTCGTTAATGTAGCCAATGCTATTTAATAAACTGCAGTATCAATCCACAATAGACTAGGGTCGGAAGATAATATTCGTGCCCCCAGCCAAATGGGAGTTGATGACAACTCAAAGACCGTCAATAATCTACAGAATTTGAGACAAACACATGCAGTATTAAGCCATGGAACTGCTTGATTGGCCAGTGAGTGGGCCTCCTTACACCTATAACTTTATTCATCAAAACCGAACCCTTTCACGCCACCGCCAGCTCTTGCACTCATAATAAGGGCTGTGAAAATATTGAAAATACTTATGACACACCACCAGACCTATAGCGCTTCCGCCAACGCTTAGATTTACAATTGCGTAAGTTTTATAAAAATTAGGTTGAAAGAAAAATACAGATTTCTGTAATCTGAAAAGAAACTGGACAATAAATAGTTCTTCATTCAGATGAACTTTCTTGCAACAGGATGGACAGTACTGCATGTAAACATGACAATGAGTAAACATAAACACAACTGTTGGCTAATACTCCTTGTGGGAATGTGAGTGAGATAAAGGGGGACTGTTTGGGTTTATGAACCATTAAAATTATCAACATTATATTCATTGTACAGTATTTACTTTTTCACATCTGTATCCTTTTGACTATTTGTTTATTTGTTTTGTCTTATAGAAGGGATTTGGAAAGACTTTCTTGGAACTCTCAAAACATTCCACAATGATGGGGCATTACCATCATGGCTCACACTGTGTCATAAACAAGCCAGTATTTTTTTCTGACTAAGTGATATGACAAGGAAAATATACTAGAACCTGGAGTTCTGAATTACTCTTGGCCCTACTCAAGTGAATTACTCTGGGCCCTGATCATAATGTATCAGTCTACATTAAATCTAACATTGAAATACTGTCAGTGTCTTGGCTCAAAGATGCAGTGCAAGCTTATTGTAGATTTCTTACTAAAATAGCTTGTTTATACAGTTTCTCGAGTGTCAGTCAGTCTGAAAACACTGCTTATGATTCCCTTGACGTTGGTCTATTAAAAGATGGGTGCAGGAAAAATCTGTTCTGTATTATACAACACCATCCCCTATTTTGGCAAAGACGTGGACACACACACAGCGTCAGACACTGTGGACCCACGCACATAACTCTGTTCTGTAGGAATCTCTCACCAGGGTGAGATCAAGTGGCCTGGATCTCACAACGCTGCGCTCACCATTGTTTTACTTCACTTGAGCACAGCATTCAGTCTGGTTTTGTCACGGCCGTTGTTCAAGGAAGACCAAGGTGCAGCGTGGTAAGCATACATTTTCTTTTATTTGTTAAAATGTCGCCAACAAAACAATAAATAACAAAAACGACCGTGAAGCTTACAGGGCATAAGTGCCATTAACAAAGTAAACTACCCACACTAAAGGAGGGAAAAAGGGCTACCTAAGTATGGTTCCCAATCAGAGACAACGATAGACAGCTGTCCCTGATTGAGAACCATACCCGGCCAAAACATAGAAATAAAGAAACATAGAAAACAAAACATAGCATGCCCACCCCAAATCACACCCTGACCAAACCAAATAGAGACATAAACAGGTTCTCTAAGGTCAGGGGGTGACAGTACCCCCCCCCCCCCCAAAGGTGCGGACTCCGGCCGCAAAACCTGAACCAATAGGGGAGGGTCTGGGTGGGCACCTATCCGCGGTGGCGGCTCAGGTGTGGGACGCAGACCTCGCTCCACCTCTGGCTCACCCCACTTTGGTGGCACCTCTGGTGCGGGGACCCTCGTCGCCGACCCCGGACTGGGGACCCTTGTTGCGGGCCCCGGACTGGGCACCCTCGCTGCGGGCCCCGGACTGGGCACACTCGTTGCGGGCCCCGGACTGGGCACCCTCGTTGCGTGCCCCGGACTGGGGACCATCGCTGGAGGCTCCGGACTGGAGACCGTCGCTGGAGGCTCCGGACTGGAGAACGTCGCTGGAGGCTCTGGACTGGAGAACGTCGCTGGAAAAAAGGGCTACCTATGGTTCTCAATCAGAGACAACGATAGACAGCTGCCTCTGATTGAGAACCACACCCGGCCAAACACAAAGAAATAGAAAACATATCAATAAAGAAACTATAATGACCACCCTAGTCACACCCTGGCCTAACCAAAATAGAGAATAAATGCCTCTCTATGGCCAGGGCGTGACACACATGCCATTGAAACCAGTATCCTATTTCTCTCATATTCTATTTGGTTTTCAACTTTTTTTCATTGTCCGGTAGCCAAATGAACATTCGCACTTAGCTTACTGCCTTGTGCGCATTGCTGCACTAATATTGTTAAAAAATTATTGTTTATCAACATTTTAAGCTAAACGTTCTGATCTGTTGCATTAGCAACATTAGCATCAGACTGCTTTTTTACTTTTTTTGATGTAGCTTTGGCCTACTGGTTGTATGAATTTGGGATATATCTTCCCGCAACTGTTCAAATCAATGTGCCAAATACAAATACAAGTGTAGGCCTTACAGTGAATTATTTACTTACAAGCCCTTAACCAACAGTGCAGTTCAAGAGTAAAGAAAATATTTACCAAATAAACTAAAGTAAAAAATTATAAAAGTAATATTAAAATAACAATAACATACAATTAACAAGGCATTTCAGGTTAGTTGAGGTAATTTGAGGTAATATGTACATGTAGGTAGGGGTGAAGTGACTATGCATACAGTGGGGAGAAGAAGTATTTAATACACTTCCGATTTTGCAGGTTTTCCTATGTACAAAGCATGTAGAGGTCTGTCATTTTTATCATAGGTACACTTCAACTGTGAGAGACGGACTCTAAAACAAAAATCCAGAAAATCACATTGTATGATTTTTAAGTAATTAATTTGCATTTTATTGCATGAATTAAGTATTTGATACATCAGAAAAGCAGAACTTAATATTTGGTACAAAAACTTTTGTTTGCAATTACAGAGATCATACGTTTCCTGTAGTTCTTGACCAGGTTTGCACACACTGCAGCAGGGATTTTGGCCCACTCCTCCATACAGACCTTCTCCAGATCCTTCAGGTTTCGGGGCTGTCGCTGGGCAATACGGACTTTCAGCTCCCTCCAAATATGTTCTATTGGGTTCAGGTCTGGAGACTGGCTAGGCCACTCCAGGACCTTGAGATGCTTCTTACGGAGCCACTCCTTAGTTGCCCTGGCTGTGTGTTTCGGGTCGTTGTCATACTGGAAGACCCAGCCACGACCCATCTTCAATGCTCTTACTGAGGGAAGGAGGTTGTTGGCCAAGATCTCGCGATACATGGCCCCATCCATCCTCCCCTCAATAGGGTGCATTCGTCCTGTCCCCTTTGCAGAAAAGCATCCCCAAAGAATGATGTTGCCACCTCCATGCTTCACGGTTGGGATGGTGTTCTTGGGGTTGTACTCATCCTTCTTCTTCCTCCAAACACGGCGAGTGGAGTTTAGACCAAAAAGCTCTATTTTTGTCTCATCAGACCACATGACCTTCTCCCATTCCTCCTCTGGATCATCCAGATGGTCATTGGCAAACTTCAGACGGGCCTGGACATGCGCTGGCTTGAGCAGGGGGACCTTGCGTGCGCTGCAGGATTTGAATCCATGACGGCGTAGTGTGTTACTAATGGTTTTCTTTGAGACTGTGGTCCCAGCTCTCTTCAGGTCATTGACCAGGTCCTGCCGTGTAGTTCTGGGCTGATCCTTCACCTTCCTCATGATCATTGATGGCCCTCGAGGTGAGATCTTGCATGGAGCCCCAGACCGAGGGTGATTGAATTGTCCAAGAAGATTGTCCAAGAATTGTCCAAGAATTTAACCCTGTGGCACCCCCATAGAGACTACCAGAGGCCCGGACAACAGACCCTCCGATTTGACACACTGAACTCTATCAGAGAAGTAGTTGTTGAACCAGACGAGGCAATCATTTGAGAAACCAAGGCTGTCGAGTCTGCCGATGAGGATGTGGTGATTGACAGAGTCGAAAGCCTTGGCCAGGTCAATGAATATGGCTGCACAGTATTGTTTCTTATCGATGGCGGTTAAGATATCGTTTAGGACCTTTAGCGTGGCTGAGGTGCACCCATGACCAGCTCTGAAACCAGATTGCATAGCGGAGAAGGTATGGTGGGATTCGAAGTGGTCAGTAATCTGTTTGTTTACTTGGCTTTCGAAGACCTTAGAAAGGCAGGGTAGGATAGATATAGGTCTGTAGCAGTTTGGGTCAAGAGTGTCCCCCCCTTTGAAGAGGGGGATGACCACAGCTGCTTTACAAATTTTGTGAATCTCAGACGACACGAAAGAGAGGTTGAACAGGCTAGTAATAGGGGTGGCAACAATTTCAGCAGATAATTTTAGAAAGAAAGGGTCCAGATTATCTAGCCCGGCTGATTTGTAGGGGTCCAGATTTTGCAGCTCTTTCAGAACATCAGCTGACTGGATTTGGGAGAAGGAGAAATGGGGAAGGCTTGTGCGAGTAGCTGTGGGGGGTGCAGTGCTGTTGACCGGGGTAGGGGTAGCCAGGTGGAAAGCATGGCCAGCCGTAGAAAAATGCTTATTGAAATTCTCAATTATAGTGGATTTATCGGTAGTGACAGTGTTTCCTATCTTCAGTGCAGTGGGCAGCTGGGAGGAGGTGTTCTTATTCTCCATGGACTTTACAGTGTCCCAGAACTTTTTTGAGTTTGTGTTGCAGGAAGCAAATTTCTGCTTGAAAAAGCTAGCCTTGGCTTTTCTAACTGAAAAGTTGCATATCACGGAGGCTGTTCGATGCTAATGCAGAACGCCATAGGATGTTTTTGTGTTAGTTAAGGGCAGTCAGGTCTGGAGAGAACCAAGGGCTATATCTGTTCCTGGTTCTAAATTTCTTGAATGGGTAATGCTTATTTAAGATGGTGAGGAAGGGATTTAAAAAAAAAAAACAGGCATCCTCTACTGACGGGATGAGATCAATATCCTTCCAGGATACCCCGGCCAGGTCGATTAGAAAGGCCTGCTTGCTGAAGTGTTTCAGGGAGCGTTTGACAGTGATGAGTGGAGGCTAGCTTTGGGTAGCTTCTGGCTAGCTTCTGGCTAGCTTCTGGTTAGCTTCTGGCTAGCTTCTGGCTAGCTTCTATTGTGGATTTCAGATTTGAGGTAAATAATATTTTTTTTTTAATTGGTGAGGCGGGTTGCAGGAGAATGTTTTGAAGTTGAGTTTTTGTAAAATAAAATATATGAAAGATATGCGAAGAAAGGTGTAAATATATATATATATATATACGGGACACGACAAGACGAGGACAAAGGACGTCTGACTGCTATGCCATCTTGGTTACAACCAACAACCTCTTTGTCAATATGAATATTAAAATCACCCAACACAATGATTTTATCATAGTTCTCAAGGAAAATAGACAATAGTTCATATAAATCAGTAAAGAATGTGGGGCAGTGCTTTGGTGGCCTATACAGGGTTATGGCCAGCACTGGTGGCTGACATTTAAACAGTATAGCATGATGCTCAAAAGACCCCAAATCACCAAACGAAATGCCCTTACAGCTGAGAGCATTAGTAAAAATAGAGGCTGTCCCTTTATCCGTTTTCTGATACCGTGAAAAGCTGTAGGCCGAGGGGAAGCTTCAATAAGAGCGGCATTACAGTCTGATGACAGCCATGTTTCAATGAGAAACATGCAATCAACTTTGTGCTCAGTATCAATCCAATTGGCAAAATAGATATAGTGACCCAAGAAAAATGTCCGATAGACTTATTCAGATAGCAGCCGTTAAGACAGCTAACGATTAGCGGGCCGCAGATGGGCGTTCAGGTAACGTCGCGACGGATGTGCCAGTTGGATAACTACCTCGGGCAGATAACGTCGGTAGACCAGTCGTGAAGGCCCGGTGGGGCTCCGCATTGGCAGTAAAACAGGTCCGGATCGGTGATTGTAGCCCAGGAGTGGCTGATGGAACTTTTCAGCAGGCTAGCTCCGGAATAATTGATGTTTGCTCCGGGATCGACGTAAGCCAATAGTCACACGGGTAGCAGCTAACTAGCTGCGAAATCCAGGTGTAAATGTCCAGAGCTTGCGGTTCAAATCCGGGGATATGGAGCGAAAAATAGGTCCGGTATGTTCTGGTCTGAGACGCGTTGTACAAAACTGGCGATAGATTTTCGAGCTAAAGGAATAGCTGATGATCACAAACCGTGGTTAGCTGAAATACTAACGTTAGCCAGTAAACTGGCTAGCTTTGGGTAGCTTCTGGCTAGCTTCTGGCTAGCTTCTGGTTAGCTTCTGGCTAGCTTCTGGCTAGCTTCTATTGTGGATTTCAGATTTGAGGTAAATAATATTTTTTTTTTAATTGGTGAGGCGGGTTGCAGGAGAATGTTTTGAAGTTGAGTTTTTGTAAAATAAAATATATGAAAGATATGCGAAGAAAGGTGTAAATATATATATATATATATATATATATATATATATACGGGACACGACAAGACGAGGACAAAGGACGTCTGACTGCTATGCCATCTTGGTTACAACCAACAACCTCTTTGTCAATATGAATATTAAAATCACCCAACACAATGATTTTATCATAGTTCTCAAGGAAAATAGACAATAGTTCATATAAATCAGTAAAGAATGTGGGGCAGTGCTTTGGTGGCCTATACAGGGTTATGGCCAGCACTGGTGGCTGACATTTAAACAGTATAGCATGATGCTCAAAAGACCCCAAATCACCAAACGAAATGCCCTTACAGCTGAGAGCATTAGTAAAAATAGAGGCTGTCCCTTTATCCGTTTTCTGATACTGTGAAAAGCTGTAGGCCGAGGGGAAGCTTCAATAAGAGCGGCATTACAGTCTGATGACAGCCATGTTTCAATGAGAAACATGCAATCAACTTTGTGCTCAGTAATGAGGTCATTCACGTAAAAGGTTTTACTTGTGATTGCTCTAACATTTAAAAACTTGGTTGTAACATTAATAATTTGCTTGTTATTCTATTGGTTACCTTGAGACAGATGCCCCAGGGGCAACTCCACCTTCTAGTGAGTTTATACAAACTGTTATCTCCTAACATTCTTAAAGGAACTTAAATTAGGTTACTCACAATAACCATAGTGCCATTTCTACAGGAGTTGATATGCTTTCCAAGTCATCTGTTGCTTATTCTGACACAGAATAACTGGAGCACTACCAGACTCTGCCCATCAGTCTCTAAAACAGTTTGCGATGTTGCTGGAAATAATCCTGGAACCCCTGCAAATAGGGTGAATCCTGTCTCTTTTAAAATGTGCTGGTTGCTCCCACAGCAATAAGTCGGTTGAAAAGTTCTGAACCCCTTTGGTAGCAGGGGAGGGGGCCAGAAATAGTTATTCTCTTCCCTGTACTAGCGAGGGTGTTTCAATTGTTTTGTAGTTGTTCCTCAGATCGCCTAAAATGAGGGTCGTTAAAACCGAAGTGGGTGACGATGGTGTCAATATTGGAGTAATTGGCCAGAACCGTGGGTGAGTGACAGTGGACCTTGGTCGGGCCACAGATCACAGGCAGGCCAAAATCTTTCACCATCGAGCTGCCCACATGATGGTGGTCGTGATGGAATCCGATGGGGAAGTGACCTACTGAACTGCGGTGGCCATGGGGGAGGTGCCACTGGACGGCCACCGGTTGTTGGTATACACCCAGGATCCATGCTGATTTGCAGTGCTGGTACTGTAGGTCCATCTCATGCGGGGCAAAGCTGTTTGATAGCTGGATCGGATCTTCTCAGATAGATGAAGAGTGGCCAGACTGACTACCCGATCTCTTATGCTTTGCGAGTGTCCAGTCTCCCATGGGCTGCAGAGTTGAGCTTTACATCTGTCCTTTGGATTTGGACAGATCAACGCCACCCGACTAATCAACAGCTTTGCTATAGGATGTATTTAAAACTGAGATTCGGTTTGCCTGCGTTACAGCAAGGTTGGTCTACTTAGAAGCAGGTTATCCTTTTCTCGCAACCGAGCTAACAGCCAGAGGATCTCTTCCCTAAGCTGGTTGAAGGGCAGGCAAATCCCTGTCCATTTTCCAGTTTCACGTTATCTTCATCTTGTGATTGTATGGAAAACATCCCACACCTGACGCATTTGTGCCCAGCCGTGGATAAAAACACAGGTGGGCTAGAACTGCTAGCGTTAGCTTGCTCCGTTTGCATGATGGCTTGCAGCTAACTGGTACCAGCCGTAAAGGCTGACCACGTCTCAGAATCCATAGCAATACAAACTTTAGCTATGATTAAAAACTATTTAATTAAAACTATTTCATAAAAACAACAAACAATACACTGTTCTGTTGCTTGCGGATGTTGCCTGTAATCCAGGCAACATCCCCACCGTCACCATGGGGACGACATCGTCGATGCACTTATTAATGCAGCCGGTAACTGAAGTGGGAAACTCTTCAATGCCATCGGATGCATCCCAGAACATATTCCAGTTTGCTAGCGAAACAGTCCTGTAGATTAGCATCCGCTTCATCGGACCACTGGTACTTCTTGTTTGAGTTTTTGCTTGTAAGCAGGAATCAGGAGAATAGAGTTATGGTCAGATTGAGGGCAAAGGAGAGCTTTGTATGCATTTCTGTGTGTGGAATATTGGTGATATAGAGTGCTTTGCCTCTAGTTGCACAGGTGACATGCTGGTAGAAATGAGGTAAAACCAATTTCAGTTTTCCTGCATTAAAGTCACCGACCACTAGGAGCATCGCTTCTTGATGAGCATTTTCTTGTTTACTTATGGCCCTATACAGTGCGGTCTTTGTGCCAGCATCAGTTTGTGGTGGTAAATAGACAGCTATGAAAAATATAGATATAAACTCTCTTGGTAAATAGTATGTCCTACAGCTTATCATGAGGTATTCTAATTCAGGCGAGCAGAACCTAGAGATTTCCTTAATATTAGAGATGGCGCACTGGTTGTTGTTAAACAAAGAGACACAAATCCCCGCCCTGGAGCTTCCCTGACGTCACCGTTCTGTCCTGCCAATATATAGAAAAAACAGCTAGATTTATATTTTCCACGTCCTTGTTCAGCCACGAAACATAGGATATTACAGTTCTTCAGATCCCGTTGATAGCATAGTCTCAAACGGAGCTCATCCAGTTTATTCTCCAGTGATTGTACGGTCGTCAATAGAACGGAGAGTAGAGGCGAATTTATCCACTCTTCGACGTAGTCCCGTCAGGTATCCAGCACGCCAGCCTCTATAGCACCATCTCTTCCTTCTTCAAGTGTCGGGATTTGGGTCTGGTCTGGATAATGAATGTGTCTTTGGCCTCTGACCAATTGAAGTAGAAGTCCTCGTCCAACTCAAATCAAATGTTATTGGTCACATACACATATTTAGCAGACGTTATTGCAAGTGTAGCGAAATGCTTGTGCTCCAACAGTGCAGTAGTATCTAACAATTCACAACACACAAATCTAAAAATAAAAGAATGGAAATTAAAAAAATATTAATATTAGGACGAGCAATGTCGGAGTGGCATTGACTAAATACAGTAGAATAGAATACAGTATATGCATATGAGATGAGTAAAGCAGTATGTAAACATTATTAAAGTGACTAGTGTTCCATTATTAAAGTGGCCAGTGATTCCATGTCTATGTATATAGGGCAGCAGCCTCTAAGATACAGGGTTGAGTAGCCGGGTGATAGCCGGTTAGTGATGGCTGTTTAACAGTCTGATGGCCTTGAGATATAAGCTGTTTTTCAGTCTCTCGGTCCCAGCTTTGATGCACCTGTACTGACCTTGCTTTCTGGATGATGGCGAGGTGAACAGGCTGTGGCTCGGGTGGTTGATGACCTTGATGATCTTTTTGGCCTTCCTGTGACATCGGGTGCTCTAAGTGTCCTGGAGGGTGGGCAGACCGCACCACCCTCGGCAGAGCCCTGCGATTGCTGGCTGTGCAGTTGCCGTACCAGGCAGTGTTACAACCCGACAGGATGCTCTCAATTGTGCATCTGTAAAAGTTTCTTAGGGGCCAAGCCGAATTTCTTCAGCCTCCTGTTGAAGAGGCACTGTTGCGCATTCTTCATCACACTGTCTGTGTGGGTGAACCATTTCAGATTGTCAGTGATGTGTACGCAGAGGAAATTTTTGCTTTCCACCTTCTCCACTGCGGCCCCATCGATGTCGATAGGGGCGGGGACCCTCTGCTGTTTCCAGAAGTCCACAATCAACTCCTTCGTTTTGTTGACGTTGAGAGTGAGGTTATTTTCCTGTCACCACTCTGCCAGGGCCCTCACCTCCTCCCTGTAGGCTGTCTTGTCATTGTTGGTAATCAGGCCTACAACTGTTGTGTCGTCTGCAAACTTAATGATTGAGTGGCCACGCAGTCATACACAAAATAGCACAATTGGTCAGGAGCCCATAAAATGTCTGCTATTCCCTCCAGCGTCAAACCTGTATTAGATAGTGATTGTATCATACTGATCAGATCACAAAACCTACATGTTAATGCAAGGTGTAGAGAGAGAGAGAGAGAGAGAGAGAGAGAGAGAGAGAGAGAGAGAGAGAGAGAGAGAGAGAGAGAGAGAGAGAGAGAGAGAGAGAGAGAGAGAGAGAGAGAGAGAGAGAGAGCACACCAGCCCCTCCAAAATGTGCGTCAGCGAAAGTGTTTAGACTGGGGATCCAGCCCACTCACACACACTTTCCCTTTAGGCACACATCAACAGCAGTACTTAATTTGGGAATGGGAAGATCATACCAAATAATCATGTTAGAGAACAAGGTTTTTTCCTGTTTTGTATTCTATAGTGTTCTCCTGGTAATCAAGATGTACATCATAGCAATCATCACTGGACAAGTAAGGCTGCGCAAAAAGGTAAGAGACTCTGTGCGTCCTAGCTGACAGTTTATTAGGCTAATTCGGTATTTGATGTATGCTTTGAATGTCTTAGTTCCTAAAGTCAAGTTCTGCGCTGTATAAACATTGGTCAGGGTATTCATTCTCTCTCTCGTGTGAAGGCTTTTGCGAACCCAGAGGACGCGCAGAGACATGGTGGCCTCCAGCACTTCAGACAGGATCCAGATGTAGAGCGGTGCCAAAGGTGAGAGGAAAGATTACTGTTATCTGATTTGAATGTAGCCTTGCCTATTGAGATTGATGGTAGATTACATTTTAAGTGGTCTGAAATTTAACAGTAATAGTAAACTTTTGTATTTTTCTCAAACATGTGAATAGAGAATTTTATCTGGATCTTGTTGAAATCTTTACAGATAATTTGTGGCATTTTTGTTTTAATTTCATGGATGTTTGTTCTCCAGCCTCGGGCTGGGGATATGGTTCAGTGTCTGTGTTGTTTGAACTTGTCGGGATATGATACATGACAGCAGAAAAAACATTTAAAAAAAACTTTTCTCCTTCACTTGGGGCCTCTCTGACCAGAGCCATTTATGACAGGAAATATGTTGAGCTGAGCAGGCATTCATGCACTGATGCACAATAAAATGGAATGCTTCATGACTGGTATCATTTAGGTCCAATTAATTGTGCAGAGTTTTATTGAAAGGCTTCTAAAGTTTAATTTCCATGTACTTTAACATTTCAGACTTGATTTGCCCAATGAAAAGTGTATCAACCCCTACAAAATGGAATTGTGTGGAGTTAAGTTTAATTCTTATCAGGGCAGGTCTCCTACAATAATATTAGTACAGGAGTGGCTTTGTAGCCAGAGTAAGCCATTGAATGGTGGTTTCAGTCTGCACTCCTATTCATCTTAAACTCCTAAGATTCTGGAGGGGTATATGCTTGTCCAGCTCTGCCAAAATAGTCAAACATTTAAAGGTCAAGAGTGAATTTTGTTTAGTCAAATCCATGGGAGGTCCTGGGTCCTTTTCCATATATTGATGTTGATTGGTTGGAGTGGTACTTTAATATTAAACAAAGTAAGATGAACAACACACTGCAATTCTCTGAGATTACATACAACCTTCCTCTTCCTTCCTTTTTCTGAGCAAATCTGATTTCATTGGAATGAAAATGTGTAGTATTGAGTCTACAACTGTTTAGGCTCTTGAGGGTAATTGAAATCCATAGTCTGTGTTTTACAACTGACTCAGCTAGCTGACGGTAAAGCCCATGCTTAAATAGAGACATTCTATATGTCCATTTAGAGACAGAGACTGGAATACCTGAGAGGAATGTTCCTCTTGTGTAAAAGTGTGTGTCAGTCAGAGGAGAGGAAGTGATTCACTTTTAGGAAGAGACCTGGATAAGCAGCTATACTCCCAGACTCTTGTAATGGAGAGTTTCTACGCTCAACCTGTGTGTGTGTGTGTGTGTGTGTGTGTGTGTGTGTGTGTGTGTGTGTGTGTGTGTGTGTGTGTGTGTGTGTGTGTGTGTGTGTGTGTGTGTGTGTGTGTGTGTGTGTGTGTGTGTGTGTGTGTGTGCACTGTTTGGGTCAGTGCCAGACTGCTGAGTCACACAACCGTATACCGTAAATTCCGGGAATTAACTTATGATTCAAAACAGATGTGTGAGCATGGAGAGCAGTTGTGTGTATCCAGGCTACTTGTTGAGTGCAAATCACTTAGTTATTCGCTTAAAAACTCATACCTTCGTGATAATGAATATACCCAATCAATTAATATCTAAAAATATACATCTAATCTAATATTCTCTTTTGTGTGTTTCAGGGCTCACCGTAACGACATGGAGAATATCGTCCCCTTCCTGTTCCTGGGGGCCGTCTACTCCCTGATTGGCCCGTCGCTGGCCGTGGCCCGCGCTCACTTCCTGGTCTTCTTCCTATTCCGCATGCTCCATACGCTGGCCTACCTCTGTGTCCTGCGGGCACCCACGCGCTCCCTGGCCTACGTGATCGCCCAGGTGCCCTGCATCTCCATGGCCATTCAGATTCTCGCGGCGGTGTCCTCGTATCCGTGTTCTGACTCTATTGGTGACCGCGTCAATCTGTGACCAATCTCAGTGGATGATTAGGGCCTGATAAGAGCAGTAGAGAATACTGCTTGTAAGAGGGACAGATGTTTTTCATATGAGGGAAATCCTAAAGACTGTATTGTCATCAGACTGCAATGCTACATTAGCAGTTTGTGCCTCTCAGCAATGCTCTATGAAGTGTACACTGTTGTGCTCCAGCTAGTACATCTTCATGTAGTACTGTATTCTGCTACATCTTAGTCACATAGCAGACGATCTTGTCCAGAGCAACTTGCAGACGCCTTGCTCAAGGGCACATAGACCAATTTTTCACCTAGTTGGCTCGGGGATTTAAACCAGCAACCTTTCAGTTTTAGCCCAATGCTCTTAACGGCCAGGCTACCTACAGTGTGGAGAACAAGTATTTGATACACTGCTGATTTTGCAGGTTCTCCTACTTACAAAGCATGTAGAGGTCTGTAATTTTTATCATAGGTACACTTCAACTGTGAGAGACGGAATCTAAAACAAAAATCCAGAAAATCACACTGAATGATTTTTAAATAATTAATCTGCATTTTATTGCATGACATAAGTATTTGATCACCTACCAACCAGTAAGAATTCCGGCTCTCACAGACCTGTTAGTTTTTCTTTAAGAAGCCCTCCTGTTCTCCACTCATTACCTGTATTAACTGCACCTGTTTGAACTCGTTACCTGTATAAAAGACACCTGTCCACACACTCAATCAAACAGACTCCAACCTCTCGACAATGGCCAAGACCAGAGAGCTGTGTAGGGACATCAGGGATAAAATTGTAGACCTGCACAAGGCTGGGATGGGCTACAGGACAATAGGCAAGCAGCTTGGTGAGAAGGCAACAACTGTTGGCGCAATTATTAGAAAATGGAAGAAGTTCAAGATGACGGTCAATCACCCTCGGTCTGGGGCTCCATGCAAGATCTCACCTCGTGGGGCATCAATGATCACGAGGAAGGTGAGGGATCAGCCCAGAACTACACGGCAGGACCTGGTCAATGACCTGAAGAGAGCTGGGACCACAGTCTCAAAGAAAACCATTAGTAACACACTACGCCGTCATGGATTAAAATCCTGCAGCGCACGCAAGGTCCCCCTGCTCAAGCCAGCGCATGTCCAGGCCCGTCTGAAGTTTGCCAATGACCATCTGGATGATCCAGAGGAGGAATGGGAGAAGGTCATGTGGTCTGATGAGACAAAAATAGAGCTTTTTGGTCTAAACTCCACTCGCCGTGTTTGGAGGAAGAAGAAGGATGAGTACAACCCCAAGAACACCATCCCAACCGTGAAGCATGGAGGTGGAAACATCATTCTTTGGGGATGCTTTTCTGCAAAGGGGACAGAACGACTGCACCGTATTGAGGGGAGGATGGATGGGGCCATGTATCGCGAGATCTTGGCCAACAACCTCCTTCCCTCAGTAAGAGCATTGAAGATGGGTCGTGGTTGGGTCTTCCAGCATGACAATGACCCGAAACACACAGCCAGGGCAACTAAGGAGTGGCTCCGTAAGAAGCATCTCAAGGTCCTGGAGTGGCCTAGCCAGTCTCCAGACCTGAACCCAATAGAACATCTTTGGAGGGAGCTGAAAGTCCGTATTGCCCAGCGACAGCCCCGAAACCTGAAGGATCTGGAGAAGGTCTGTATGGAGGAGTGGGCCAAAATCCCTGCTACAGTGTGTGCAAACCTGGTCAAGAACTACAGGAAACGTATGATCTCTGTAATTGCAAACAAATGTTTCTGTACCAAATATTAAGTTCTGCTTTTCTGATGTATCAAATACTTATGTCATGCAATAAAATGCAAATGATTTACTTAAAAATCATAGAATGTGATTTTCTGGATTTTTGTTTTAGATTCTGTCTCTCACAGTTGAAGTGTACCTATGTTAAAAATTACAGACCTCTACATGCTTTGTAAGTAGGAAAACCTGCAAAATTGGCAGTGTGTCAAATACTTGTTCTCCCCACTGTATATGCTACAGAATGTTGAAGTCAATTGACTCCCTCTGAAGGTCATGGGGACACTACTCTCTGAAGAAAAAGGTTAACCTTTCGATTAACATGTAACTTTGTAACCAATTAATTGTGTTGACATGTTTTTTTTATACACAAGTCAATGTTACTTGTTTTAATCTTTTTCATTCTGTATTTCTTGTCATTCAACAAGTGGTATTTTTGTAGGAAAGTCTGGGATGTAGTGACCTATTTGCTCAGAACAATCCAGTATTTTAGAGGTTGATGAAGAGCAGACATGTATAACACAAATCATTTATAATAATGCATTTTTTAAATTAAAACAGATGAAAACGGTTGAATACCATATTCTAAGGAATATTTCTGGTGTGGTGGTCACTGTATTTATTTACAAAGCATTAGCCACTAAGCTATCACATGATGGAGGATGATGAACTATAGAGATGTGTCAGGTCTACCACTCCTGTCGATGGGCTACGGATG